>NW_023416327.1:4946732-5231732 GCF_014108235.1 Myotis myotis
TCATTACAAAAGATTAAAGACTAAAATTAACTCAAAAGACTAAACAAGCTGAATATATCAAACCTAGAGATTGAGTTATAAATGAGAGATCTTTTATCAAATAATCACTTATTTTTATAAGATAAAGACTTATAAGCATAGAAATAAAGCCCCTCACATATCCCAAAATGCTAGAAAAAGTCTGATTCTAATACCACATAAAGATAAAGCAGAAAAGGGAACTGTTCATTAATCTTACTTCAAGATATAAATACACAAATATTAAAGGAAATATTATCAAATGAAATTAGTAAAGTCATTAAAAGAATAATCATAAACAGGTATGATTTATCCTAATACTATATAATTACTTCAAAATTACAAAATTTTCTAATACTTTTTACTTCAGAAAAAAATATAATGTAGAAAATGTATAAGCTAAATAAAAATAACAAAAAATTAAAAAATTGACAGACATTCCTCATTTTAAAGATCATAGAATGACAGTGATTTTTGTATATATGTAGATATGTTCAAGTTACCCTTTTAAGTGAAAATAGGATGTTATTAAAATGTGTGTATTTAAAGCATGAGATCACAATACAGTTCTATATAAAAATATGTATTTTATATGCTATTTATGTGTGTAGATTCTATAAAGTTATACATACATGTTCAAAACCACATGTATGTATATATAGATTAGGGTTTGCTAGTAACAATCACTTTCTATTTTTTATCTTTTTGCTTCCCAAAAGTTTGTGTGAATATGTATTGGTTATAATTTTAAATATTTAATATCACTATCTTAAAGTATAAAATTTTATTTTCAATTAATAGAATATAAAATTTATAAAGCAGTATTTTCAGAAAATCCTTAAGCCTCTCAGTTTATTTTATCAAAAGTATACACCTAAGATCTTCAAAAGCACTGATAATTTAATATTACAAATAATATTGATTGGTATAAATATTATGCTTACTTGTCCTTAAGTTACTCATAATCTATTTTGAGTGAAACAGACACATAGACCACTAATTTTATAGCATTTTAATAAATGTTAATTAGAGCAGTGTGCGAAGACTGGTCTTTTTTTAGTTCTTCAGCTGGTGAGCCCTCTGTAGCTTGGGACCGTGGGACATGCCATCTCTGCTTCGTGTTCCTCTCCCTTTCACAAAGAATATGACCTTCTGTCCCCCTTGGCCTCAGCTTACACAGTCCTTCCTCAGACACATTTTTGGACAGCCCAACTCCTCTGCCTCCTTTGCTGCCTGTTATTCCTTGCCCCTCCTTTTCATTTCTCCCAACAAATTCCCAAACCTGCAATTATTAATATTTTTTGTTCATTTTCATTTTTTTATCAGCCTCCTTACTGAGAATTCAAAGTCCTAAAAGGAAGTAGATCTCTTTTATTTACTCTGCCTCAGTCAATGACTGATAGATGGTTGGATTATAGAGTACTTCATTTTTTTTCCTGATCTTTTAAAAGATTGAAAATTGTATCAGGAATCAGATCAAAATGATATATATCAAAAGTATCTGTTTTAATTTAATTTGGTGAGTGATTTGGGGAAATTCCAGCCTTTGTTTGCTCTGGTGTAACTTGACGTAAAAACATACCTGTCCTTTTTCAGTCTTGTAATGTGCCTTAATAGCCCGGCACATGTATCAAATTCAATCTCAGGTCTCCACCCAACAGAAAAGTTTTACATATTAAAAATATAGATTATATTCCATAGAGCACAAAATTTGAAGAAGGAAAAAAAATGCTTACAAATTATTTCACTGGATTTGTTTGTGTTCCCAATGAGGGTGTGGATCTGGAAAACCTGTGACTAATTTTCATGAAATGATCTGTGAGCTGCTGCGATGCTTTGGAGTCTGTATAGAATTGCATAGATGGGTAAGCAGATAGAGACAATGCCATAGTCTAATATTACCCTGTAACCATTTCAAGTGTTTTGCCAATCTTATTTCAAATTGACCTAAATCCTGGTGCAGTACAGCATGAATAAAGTAGGTTCTCAAATATTTGCTGAGTAAGGATGAATATATATGCTTCAAAAATAACAGTAATATATAAATATGTTTCATCATGACAATGATTATGATGACAATCATGTTGGTTTACCAACTAGATGGAAAAACAATAATATTGACATCTTGCTGTTGTGTAAGATAATCACAATTGGTAAATAAAGTACTCATACTTAAGAGTGTTCCACTATTTTATTTTATCTTAAAATGGGGCTTGAATAAAATAATGCGTGGTTTAATAGAAATCCCGATTCTGAAAAAAAAAAAATTAAGCACAAACACAAAACATTTAATTCTTTTGTGACAGCATTGGACCTCAGCTAGAAGCAGCCCTCTTACATGTTTGGACAGAAAACAGCGCCTCCTTTATAAATAACGTTTTTTGTAAACAATCTTGAATTGAAATGAAACCTTTGGCCCTGGTAGTGACTACACAGCCGTGCTTTAAGCGATCGATTCTATTCTCAACCTGCAGACAGAAGAACCCTTCACAGCGGAGGCGGCCGCGCTGCAGCGCGGGGTCCATTAGGAGAGCACGTGCGAAGAGCCCGTTTCCTACCTGGGCTTCTTAGTGGGCTGAAGTGGGCAATGCCCTTGTCCCCCCTGGGAAGCAGAGCTCAGTGCCAACTAAAACACCCGCGCACTCAGCCACCTGCCAGCGATCGCGTCACCCCAGCTTAACTGGGAGGTAGAGCTGAAAGGAGAGGCCCTCCAAACAGCAGGCCACATGGGGCTCAAGGAGAAGGGCACCCACAAGTCCAAATGCACTGTGTGCTTATTTGTGCCCTGAAGGGTGGAAGGAAAGTCGCTACCCAGGGTCGCGCTGTTGGATTTAACCCAGCTGGGGGCACTGAGACTCTCCATGGAAAGCCCATGTTTGCAGGGCCCTGCTCTGAGGGCCGCAGTCTGAGCAGACTCACCAGCCACACCCCAGAGGAGTGACAGCGGGTGTAAGGCTTTCAGCCCTGAGGCGCAGTGGCCTATGGGAACGCACACTTCTGCTTTTCTCTGGAGGAAAGGTGGGATTTATATTTTCTCCCTCACCCTCAGAAACTTGGAAGTTATTCTTATAATAGTCAAGAAGAAACAAACAGAAGCAATAGCTGTTTGAATCCTCCTCCCCCCAATGTATTGGCTGACCATTAAACTTGTAGATTGATTTCACAAAACAAAAGGCAGCTTAAAACCAGCTGTACATACTCAGCTTGTCTGAGCTGCAGTCCAGGTATCAGAGTGAGGCCACCCGTACCTATGGGTGACAGAGCCTCAAAGTGCCAGGCTTCTGACGCTGTGAGACTGTGAAATAAGGGTGTCTGCGGCTCACAAAACCCTAAGATTTCATCGTGCTTCACTTGATTTCATTTTTAATTCATAAATATATATTTATTATTGATTTCAGAGAGGAAGGGAGAGGGAGAGAAACATCAATGATGAGAGCGAATCACTGATTGGCTGCCTCCTGCATGCCCCCTATGGGGATCCAGCAGGTAACCCAGCATGTGCCCTTGACCTTAATCCAACCCGGGACCATTCAGTCCACAGGGTGAGGCTCTATCCACTGAGCCAAACCATCTAGGGCTTCGTACTTAATTTTAGATGTATATTGTGAGTTAGTCTTTTAATCACAAAGAGATTGCAATTTACTTTGAGGGCAACATAGATAAAGCTCAGAAGCAGTTCCTTGCAAACACACCGCAGGCACATCTAACAGGTAAGTCTCCAAAACACACCCACCTAGGCCTGCAGTCAGCTCTTCCCAGCCAAGGATTTATTCCCATGCAGCCAGCAGAGTGGCCCTTCCCAGACCCTCTCCTTGGCAGACTCCCCCTTTCTTGCTTAAATTTCCCCGGTGGTTTTCCATTCATATCATCACAGATTCGTGCACCGGTGGGGTCCCTTGGCCTGGCCTGTGCCCTCTTGCAATCCGGGACCCCTTTGGGGATGTCAGACTACTGGTTTCGTGCCGGAAGCCGGTCCATCCTTGCTGCTTGACACAGTTGCTGCAGGAAAGAAACATCTGCACAGCATATGTTTCAAGGGACCTGGCGTATATAGCATACTGTTCTTAATATGTTTGCTCCCCTTAGCGCTGTGTGTTTTAACCAAGGTCACCTCTCCAAGAAAGGTTGTTTCCCCAGGTAGGAATTTTTCCCTGAAGTCAGGGAGGGGATGCCTCTCCTAGAAAGGTTGTTTCCCCAGGTAGGAATTTTTCCCTGAAGTCAGGGAGGGGATGGAACTCCTTAACTAAGTGCCAGGCGGGTAGTTAATCACTACAAACAATCATGCTTAAGCTACATAATCTTTACTCCCTGGAATGGAGATAAGAAACGCCCTAACCTTTGTAATAGAAATTGACAGGATTAAAATCAACTGGGATAAATACGGATGTAACAAGACAATAAACAGCAGAACTTCGCTGGAGATCCAGACCAGAACTTGGCTGGAGATCCTGGCTAGAGATCCTGGCTAGGCTGCTGATCAACTGAACGCTGTCTCTGTGTCATTCCTTCTTCGCCGACTCCATCCACACCTTTGGGGACCCCTGGACCTGCTGGGGTTGGACCCCGGCAGTTTCAGCCTGATCCCCTTAGGCCAAGCCAAAGGACCCCATCGGTGCGTGAATTTGTGCACCGAGCCACTAGTATGTACATAAGATCTTTGGTTAATCTCTTCCTGCCCTCTACCCTCCCCTCTTCCCTCTGAGATTTATCAGTTTGTTCCATGTTTCCATGCCTGTGGGTTGAACATCTGTCCCCTAGTGGTCAGTGCATATCACAGCTACCGGTCGAATGGTCGAATGCTCAAACGGTAAAAAGGTGGAATGGTTGCTTAGGCTTTTATATATATATAGATAACTTATATGGTAAATTCAAAAATAATATTTTACTTGGTCCCTGCTTACTTCTCTATCCCCATTTCTTGGTGTTTTAATCTCCTTCCTCCTCAAGTAATCTTTGTAGTATTTCACTTAAATTCAGTCATTCACTTTCCTTTATTATTTATTGCTATGTATATACTGAGTCAGTCCTTTAACAAATGAGTTTTTTTCAGTTCTGGCTGCGGAATAGAATGAAAAACCAAGTATTTCCACTAGAATTGATCATTTATTTATTCAGAAATGAAGCATGGGCACTGATGATTTTTAAAACTCCTGGATTATTGGGTGTATTTACAACGAATACCTTTTGGGTTAACAATACATATCTGTAAGTTCACCAGCATAACTTTGGTCACTCTGAATATCTCAATATTAAAACTAAATGAAGACCACACTTGAAAATTTCCTGAGCAGACAAACAAAACTTAATCTAGCTTATTTTATGAACATAAATGAAACTTAACTTAGGTTGTTTCTTATAAATGCCTCTAACAATTGTGAAATAAACTCAGTCATCTTTCTAAAAATGGTACAAGATAATCGCTTTAACCGAGCCCCTGCCATCTGGAAAGCCCAGTGCATAACATCATTATAAAGGTGTGATGGCCAGAAGGCCAGAGGGGCGGGGGCCCCATGGAGGCCGGTAAAGGGGGAGAGAATGGGGAACATCTGCAATAGTGTCAACAACAACAACAAAAGAATCCCCGTTTTCACTTTATAAGCCATCCTGTTACTTGAAGCTTCCAGTCCACAAACTGTTCTTATGAGTACAATACACTCTAACAGAATACTATTTATTAATTTGGTGGGTTTAGTTCTGCTTTTTCTAGAATTTTATGGTCACCACCCCCACCCCCCCCCAACCCCCCACCCCCGTCCATGCCAGAATCATCTCTCTGTGTTCATCCTTCATGGCACTTCCCACATCGCATTGCAATCATATGTCTTCTGTATCTCTTCTCCACCATATATAAATTCTTTGCATCCATAGTGCCGGGCACTCACTAATTTTTTTTTAAATTACACGAAGGGGGATATTGACAGTGAGCTTAAACGTCTTTGTTGAGCGTCACTGCTGTTCATTCACTCTTCTAGTCTCTGTGTACACACACTTCCTGGTACGTTGAGGCTATGGCTTAGTGAGGGAGATAGCAATTTCATCAAATCACTACACAACCAATAGTCAATAGCAAATTAACTTACAAAAGAAAATAATAATTTGAGTAGGTCAGTAAAGGTTTACTTAAATAATTTCATGCATGTTTAGAATTAAAATATGAGTAGGATTTTCCTAGCCTTAGTAGAAGCAAGAGTGTTTTCAGCAGCAGGAATAGGATACTATTAATGTGAATTTACACTGAATGTAAAAGAGAGTGTGAAAGCAAGGAATGTCAGCAAGGCGCAGGTCCCAGATGGAATCCGTGATAGGTCCCTGTGGATGGAACTGGGATTACAGCTGGAGATATGGCCCTCCATTTTTTCACAACCTACTGTGAAACCAACCAGGAGGGAGGAACCCAGGAAGCAGTCCTCTGTGATAAAGAGCATCACAGAAAATATAGGGAATGGACCTAACAGCAAACACACACTATCAAACTGAATAAGCAGGGCAGTCATGTAAAGATGTGATCAGGCCTAGTTTCAAATGAACTCTGGTGTCCATATGTATAACTCTAAATATGCACACACAATTGCATATGACCTTGCAAGACGAGGGGGAAGGAGTGGAACCGAGTTCTGGGGTTTCTATTGCTTAGGAATCAGCGGTCCTGTGATCCAGGTAGCAGAGGAGGCTGACCGAACTAGGATGTTGTCAGTAGTGATGAGGAGAGATGCCTGTGTTTGAAATAAATGAAAGGGCAGGGATCAGGGACCACTTCTTGAAAGGAGAGAAATTTGTACTCTGTTGGGTCATGGGGAGTCCTTGCAGGTTTTGATCAGAGGAGACAGAAATATTGTCATCCATTTGAGATAGACAGGAACCTGTGAAAAGATTATTACTATAGATCAAGCACAAAGAATACCAATGCATCAAGCTGAACAACAGAACACACAGGAAAATGATAGAGGAACAACAAAGCCGGAAGTTCATTTCATTTAGTTAAAAAAATGAGTACTGAAATAAAACTGATTTTTAAAATCCCTTCTGAATGTATTTTATTAATTTAATAATACCTGAACTAAATAAAATAATTTTATTAGATTGTTTGTAAGCCCAGAATCAACTGACATTTTCCATAGAGGCTAGCTCATTTGAGTAATTTCAGTCTCAACATAGCTGAAAAAACATCAAACCCTAATGGCCACATGTGATTAATTCTCAATTTATTGACTTTGATACTATTTGTCAAATAATAGAAATATATTTTAATTTTAGATCCCAAGAAAATAAATACACAAGATCATATGTACAATTTTTTTCTCTCCATCCTAGATTTGAAGTAACTGGTCAAGAAGACATAACTTGCCAGAGATTCATAAAAATTCTGTAATTTTCAGACTAGAAGTCTGCAGTCTCCAAAATTTTAAAGTATGATGGTCCTATAGTAATGACAATTTTTATTTGGTTAATTTTTATAATTTGATAGTTAAGATATTAATTGTATTAGGTTAGTTTCCTTAGTCTCCATTCAACAGATATTTATTATGTGTCAGTCTCTTTGCTAGGTTTTGGAATATAGAAATGAATAAAATACACAAAAATGCTTGCTCAGTAGAGTTTACAGTCTAGTTCTCAATTAATATTTGGTTGGTGTGTGAAATAATAAAATTCCTTCCAAAAACTGTTCTTGATGGTGAACTAATAATGTATGACAAATTTTTATATAGAAATATATTTTAGAATTATTATTTCAACTCAATTTCTATATTAGAGATGAAATAAACTTTAAGAAAGCGGTAATGGGAGCTGAATACATTTCCTTGGTACTCTATATTATGCTTTCTCTACAATGTGACCAGTTTTACTAATGCATGGGTAATACCACTGAAGTTAAGAGCCAAGAGAAAAATCATAAGATTTATTCTAAATCTTTTCTCTATAACTCTAAAGCATGGATACACAAAATTAGGTCATGCAGTCATTGAGTCATCTCTTAACAATATGACTAAATTCTATTTTATATTTTTGTTCACTACACACTTAGTTGTTGTAAAAATAAAAATTTTAATAATCTGTGTGAAAATCTGGAAAGATAAACTCATCCTGGTGGAAAATTGATCAATGGTTACCTGGGTGGGAGTGGGGAGCAACTAAGAATGTCACCAGGGCAGTTTTGAGGAGGATGGGAATGCTTTATATCTTGATTTTATAGTGATGGTTACATTGGATATATTCATTTGTCAAATCACATTGAGCCTCAAGATTAAAATGTATACATTATAGTCTTTGTAAATTATATCTCAATAAAGTTGATTAAAATAAAATAACTAAATAATTTATATTTTTTATATTCCCAACTGTTTGAGAGATCAGCTAGCTATCAAAACAAACAAACAAAAAGGGTCATCTGTAATATTTTCAATAACAAAGACACATTAAAAAAATAATAATAATAAGGACTAGAGGCACTTGCATCAGGGAGAGATCAGCCAAGACAGCTGAGTCTAATATTTAGTACTACTTTATGCCTTGATGCATTTAATTACTTAAACCCATGAATGAGAACTGTAATAGCTGAGCATCTTACCTAATAATAGACAAACATGTAAATTAACTGTCCCTCCGCTACACTCACCAGCCAATCAGGAGAGTATGCAAATTAACCCAACAAAGATGGCAGTTAATTTTCATACGTAGGGGCGAAGCGGCAGAACGAAGACTGAAGGCTCCGTCTGGAGCTATGAAGACTGAAGGCTCCATCTGGAGCCACGAAGACTGAAGGCTCCGTCCGGAGAGAAGGCCTGGGTCCCGGGTGCCGGAGGAAAACTGGTGCTGGCAGCCAGGAGAAGGGAAGGCCTATTGCATGAATCTCTTTGTGCAATGGGCCTCTAGTCTATATAATAAACAGCCAGGGTCCTAACCACCGAGGGTTCTACCAGACCGGAAGTCAGTGCTCGGTTGGCAACTGTAGGTGCCCGGACCCAGCACTGACTGCCTAGGGGGCTGCGGATCAGGCCCAGAGAGAGGCCTGCAAAGAGAGGAAGAGTCTGATCCATAGCCTCTGTGGCAGCCGTTGATCAGAGCTTGCCTCTCTTTCTCTCCCAGCTTGGCCAACAGCCTGCCTCTATTTCTCTCCAGGCCTAGACCGGGGCTGCTGATGAGCCCCGCCTTTCTGATCAGGCCCTGTTGATAGGCCCAGTTTCTATTGACTGGCATAAAAACTGACCAATCAAAACAAAATCTGGATCAACTGTGAGGAGTCAATGGCTGCCTAGGAGGTGGGAGCTTTTGATGCTGTCTGGCATAAAAACTGACCAATCAGAACCAAATTGGCCAGCAGAGAATGGCAGTTGTGGGTGATCAGGCAGGCAGGCAGAGACATTTATGGGCGATCAGGCAGGCAGAGGCAGTGAGGGGCGATCAGACAGGCAGACAGAGAGGTTAGGGGCAATCAGGTAGGCAGGCAGGTGAGTAATTAGGAGCCAGCAGTCCCAGATTGTGAGAGGGGTGTCGGACCGCTGGTTTAGGCCCGATTCCTGTGGTTGGACATCCCCTGAAGGGTCCTCGATTGGAGTGGGTGAAGGCTGGGCTGAGGGAACCCCCCCCCTCCGTGCATGAATTTTGTGCACCAGGCCTCTAGTCTATATATAAAAAAGCCTACGCAACCAGCCAACCGTTCAACTGTTTAACCATTTTACCGGTAGCTATGATATGCACTGACCACCAGGGGGCAGATGCTCAATGCACAGGCATGGAAACATGGAATAGACTGATGAATCTCAGAGGGAAAGGAGGGTGGGAAGAGATCAACCAAAGATCTTATATTCATTGTAGAGGCTTGGTGCATGGATTCATGCACTGGTGGGGTCCCTCGGCCTGCCCTGTGGAGATTGTGCCGGAACTGGCTCTCCAACATCCCCTGAGGGTTCCTGGATTGCAAGAGGGCACAGGCCAGGCGCAGGGACCCCACTGGTTAATGAATCCGTGCACCGGGCCTCTAGTAAGGAAATAAGAGCAACTGGAAAAGCAGAGCACAGCTGTGCAGTCTCTAAGAAAGAGGACAAGAGTAACATCTTAAGGTATGACCAAGTGGAAGCGGTTGATAAATACCACAGGCTGTAAGTTGTAATACTAAAAAGCAGTTAGATAAATCATAATCAGGGCAGCCCTTTTAAAAAAAGAAACCTTTTGTCACATCTGTACAATCCCAGATAATCTTTTACTAATTGGAATGTCTGCTAAAATGATAATTTAAAAAGCCCTCTGTGGAGGAAGATAATCATTCAGTATCTCAAACTTAATCTAAAATTTTCATACACAATGACATGCATTCAATAAAAAATAACCCGGTATGAAAAAAAAAAAGGAACATGAAACAATATGAAAATAATATGTAAGATATAGTCAAATCTCAGTTCTCAAACATCTCCCATCTCAAACAATTCAGTTATTGATCAAGTTGTTCACAGAAAAAAATGGTTTGGTTGTTGAACAAAACTTCGGTTCTCAACCCGACAACCCTTTCATGCTGATACCTGTATGATCAGGCAACAAAGGAGAGGATGCGTGAGTATGAGTCAGTTTACTGCTAAACCTCACATGCTTAACATCTCAGGAAATCGTGCTGTGAATATTTCCATGTTTTTGTTTTGCTCTTGTTGCTGCTTATTATTATTAAATATGTCAGAGACATATTAAAGAAGTCAGAGACACCATGGATCCTAAGAAGGTTAGTGATGCAGAAAAGTGAAAAGGAAAGTTCTGAGAACAATAATAGAGCTAAAAATTAAATAATTGCAAAGCATGATAGAGATGTTCACATGTCTGACCTTGCTACTGGTATGGCATGGCAAAATCGGTGTTTAGCACAATTTTAAAACATAAAGAAGCCATTAAGAGGCTTAGGAGGGGTGGGGGCAGGTTGGAAGGAGGCAAAATTGGGGAACTGAGGACATCTATAATAGAATCAACAAAAATATAAAAATAAAAATATGCTGATATTGCCAAGGGTATAAAAATGCTCACAAAACAATGATCACAGGCAGTTGAGAAAGGTTAAAACAGAATCACTGGGGGATGAGGGGGTCTGGAATGGATTACTTCAATGTATATTATTTCTAATGGTAAAAAAAAAGTGATTCAGTTTTCAAACAAATCCCTTCTCAAACTGCCTTCTGTAACAAATTAAGCTCAAGAACTGAGAGGTTCCACTGTAGTTTATACTTTGGAGTAAACAGTCTCATTCTTTAAATGACTATAATGAATAAGTATGTTTAAGAAATAAAATGGAAATTTGTAGAATTTCAACAAGTATTGAAAGAATGAAATGGAGACTCCGTAACTGAATGGTGCTGCCGTGACAGGATTATCCCTGTGATTATGGAGGTCACATGGCAGCAGGAATTTTTTACATGTCATCAAATATTCTTAGTTAGTTGATCTTAAGATGATAAGAAAATTATCCAGGTGGGACTGATCTAATTACAGAAACAGTTAGAAAGGAGACAGTTTTCTCTGGTCAGTTAAAAAATAAAAGTCAGAGATTCAAATCTTGCTGTTCCTGACTCTGTAGTTGGAAGGAGCTAAATAAGCAAAAATGTGGGTGTTTAGGAGCTGGAGCCCCATATGAAAGCCAAAAAGTAAATAGGGACCTCTGCCTTGCACCTGCCATGATCTGAATTCGACCTACAGCCTGAGTGGGTTTGGAGTCAGATTGTTCTCCAGAGCCTCCAGATGAGAGCCCAGTGTGGCCAACACCTTGATTTTGACCCTGGGAGACCCTAAGCAGAGAACTCAATCAAAACCACCTGGAGTCTCAGCCCACAGGACTGTGAGCTAATACATGTATGTGGTCTTAGGGTGCTACGTTAGTACAATAGAAAATGAATATATATACAATAACTGGAAACAACTCAAGAGATTCTTTAAGTGACTGATTAAATACAATTTAATAAAGTTTCAAATAATCATAATAATGCATGGATGATGAACTAGAAGATAGATAAGATGAAAATCAGACAAAATCATACAAGGAAAAAAATGCAGACATGAGCTTAGCATGTGGGAAAGTAATTGCAATCCCAAAAGAAGAGGAGGTAGGAATGGGGAAAAATAATTAAAAAGATATAATGGTTAAGAACTTTCCTAAACTGATAAAAGATAAAATATATATCTAGCAAAAATATCCTTCAGAGGTGAAGGTAAATAAACCATATTCACATAAAGAAAATTGATGATTCATTGAGTGTGTGTGGGGCGGTGGTGGTGGACGGGGAGGGAGAAAAGCTAATCTTTCCCAGTCACAGAATAAAATAGCAGACACAAAATTATTAAGTATTAGGACAGCACATGTTACCTAAAAAAGTTACCTGTTAACATGCAAAGCACCACATCACAAGAAATACATAGCATGTGGCTGTGCACATGGACTATTTACCAAAACCGACCATTGCAGGGCCCATAAAACAGCAAGTGCCAGAGGACAGAAACTACAACTGGCTGGGCAAAAGTCAGGTTACAATTGTTCATATGGAAAACAATACAATAATTATTACAAGGATAACTCTGTGTTTCATGCACTCACAACTATAAACCTATTTTTGCCTCACTTTGTACATGCGATATTTCCTGACCACAGTATAATTATAGTAGATATCAATGGCAAACCCTATTAGAAAGCTCTCAAAGTTTTGTAAATTAGGTAATATACATTGATCAAATAAGGTATAAGATGAGAATAGAATTAGTTATGGTCTGATTATTATAATGAAAACATTTTATACCCACCCTTGTCTGATACCATAATAATGCACAATCATTTCAAAAGCATATCTTAGAAAAGAACAAAACTGAAAGTCAATATTCTTGTTTGTTTTCAGAAATCAGAATGTAAATAATAATTTAAAGAAAGTAGAAAGAAGGGAATAAATAACAAAATTAGAGTGGGCATTAGTTAAATAGAAACCATCTTCCAAACAATTGAAGAAAAACAGACTTTGAAAACACTAATAAAAACATTACCACAGCTGGCACGAGTAAACTAGCAAGAAGGCACCAGCAGCAAACAGCTAGAGTAAGGGGTCACCATTAGAAATTCCATAAGCATTTAACAAGATATTTAGCCGTAACCTGTGTGGCTCAGTGGGTAGAGCGTTGGCCTGCGGACTGAAGGGTCCCAGGTTCGATTCCGGTCAAGGGCATGTACCTTGGTTGCAGGCACATCCCTGGCGGGAGGTGTGCAGGAGGCAGCTGATCGATGTTTCTAACTCTCTATCTCTCTCCCTCCTCTCTGTAAAAAATCAACAAAATATATATATATATATATTTTTAAAAAAAGATATTTAGAAGATTCATCATTATACATTAAATGTAAATTTTTGAGAATTGAATTTTTTTTCCCTAGTAAAATAGGTTTTACCAAAACTGTAATTTGGGCACAACTTAAAATTAATTCTTAATTATTTTAAATGCAGGACAAACCCAGCAGAAACAATCAAGCCCCAAATCTTAATTGTTATCATAGCAAATCACAAAACAAGTCAAAAGCAAAGCCTGGCCCTGTCCTGTATGTGAAGCTGGGAGGTGCTGAGGTGGAGGCCTGGGAGGGGCCCTGGGGTGAACTGGGGTTCAGTGGTTGCCCCAGCCTGCTCTCTGCAGGAGCGCCCTCTACACCAGCCGTTCTGGTTTTCCTTTCCGGAGGCCAAGGCCTCACACTGCCCCTCTTGATCAGGAGTTCGCAGGACAAAGCCCATTTTCCCCAAGGTTTCTGTTCACTGCCTCTCTTTAAAATAAGTTAGTTTTCGATTATAGTTGATTTACAATGTTATGTCAGCTTCAGGAGGACTAAGTAGTGAGTGGCCCTCATATAGCACTCCCACTTCACAGCTCCGCCCCTTTGTCACTTCAGATCTCTAACCAGGGTCAGAGACCAGCATTCGCAGCCAGACCGGCGCAAAATAACCAAATCATGGCAACTGATGATGGACATTTAACAAATATTTGTAAAATCTATTTAAGGGTATAAACCCAAAGAAACGGGATATAAAGTTGGATCACATCAAAGCTGTTGGTAAGATGCACTTACTGAGATTGTGGGTCCTGTGTGCCCTGGCTGAAGGAAGGAACCGGGGTGGTAGGATAAGGAATTCATAAACACCGACGAGACATGAAAACAAAAGTTTATAGCTTTGTTTCTATTTGTAGATATTATCCAAACATTCCTCTTTTTCTACTCCCTCTGCCATATTATAAGAATAATGTTGGTGGTATTGAGTTTTATGTTTGCTGTTCAGATTGCAGCATGTCCAAGTAAGAACTTGGTTAAAGAGGAATTAAAATCTCTAAAAGTGAATAAGGTAAGTGTTGGTATGTGTATCCCCTTTTTGCAAGATTTTGAAAGCATCTTTGTATTGCTTACAGTTGCATCATGTTAGGAGAAAACAAATTTGCTTTGTGTGATTTAAATATAGCTGCAATGTAAGAGGCTGCAAATAGTAAGCGACAAGCCTGTAGCATAAGGGACAAAGGGTGATGATGAAATGAAGGTGCATGCATTTACTGTCAGTTCACAAATCTATTCCCTTCTGTCCAGCCCAAACAGATGGCCTCTGTGTGTACAGGTTATGTTTACACAGCTTGGTTAAGAGGTGGTACTGATAAGGAATTGGCTGGAAGCAGGGGACCTGGGTCTTCCTACTCTGATCTCTCTCTCTCTCTCTCTCTCTCTCTCTCTCTCTCTCTCTGTTTCTCTCCCTCTCTCTCAGCCTCTCTATCAAATAGCAGAAAGACTCATTAATTTGGAACAAATTGATAGCTTTCTGTTACTGTGCGTTACCTATTTTTATTAATGGATTTGTCTCCATTTAGTCATTATACATTATATACAAGAGAATATTAGTAGGTTTTTCATATAAATAATTTATATTTCTTTTTTTTAGTACTAGGTACAAATGGGATTTTCCTCCATTGCATAGTCTAATTCACTTTAGAAAATCTATTGACCTGTTATTTATTTCTAGTGGTAAATCTTCTTATTGAATTCTTTTGTTAATTTGATGTTATATGATTTTTATCGGTAGATTTCTCCAGTGCAGTGTAAATGGATGCAGAAACTTTCTATAAGTAATAAAAACGTGTCTTCTCCTTTACATGACTATCTCCCTCATTAGTTTATATGTCATATTTCAATTGTAAGACTTGATAATGTGCATCAATCATTTGTTTCTCAAGGTAATGACCTCTCTCTCTCTCTCTCTCTCTCTCTCTCCCTTTCTCTCTCTCTCTCCCTCCCTTGCCCATTGCCTATATACAATGTATTTGTGTAGCATACTTATCTTTCTTCATGTCAAGAAAGCATCCTTTTAGTCCTGGTTTTGGTGAACATTTATATTTGCATTATTTCATTTTTAAAATTTGGAATAAATTTTCATGTGGTAAAGACCTGGGGAAGAGGCAGGAGTGGAGAAGAGAGATCGGTAGGGGTATTTATTGAGCACGTAACACACGTGGGGCATTGTGGTATTAACGTGCATGTATTATCTCATTTAGTTCATGGAAACTTCTATGAAACATATCCCATTATTCGCATTGTGTTTGTTTTTGTTCTTTTTTTTTTTTAAACTAAGGCTTCATAAATGTTAAGAAGTTGATGATTCATTTCTTATTAAAGTGACCTGATTTTTATGTCAAAATATATAGTTATACACAAAAAACTGACGGGATTTTTTTTTAATGAAAAGTATATATAAATATAGACAGCACTCTTTGAAAGGTTATTGGTTTAAATCTATAATATAATTGACTTGCAAGGAAAAGGTCTAGGTACTTGTGTTATTTATTGATATTATATGTTTCAATCTTTATGTTCTTTTTTGTTGCAACAAAGATTAAAGTTAATTTAGGAACTATAGAACCAGTTGGACAAAGATACCTCTGTCTGGAAGTCACGAGGTAGCACAGCTGCCCACGCTGTTTCATGCTACGGAATTCTACATTCGTGTTCGAATTAAGGTAATTTCCCAAGGTAATAAGAAAACTGTGAAAATGATATGTATATACATATATCTATGGATATGAATTTGCATATATATCCATATCTATGCTAACAAATATTAATTTATTAACAAATTAAAAGCAGTATCCCAAGTAAGCAACTGATCATTGCACTAAATATTTTTCTGAATGGATATTTACTGGATTTCCTAACTCATATTTTTTTTCTCTTCAAATTGAATTTTGTATTCTGTAAGAGGTTGGCCCCATAGGACAAGCAACAGTAAGCACTTAGCTCTCAATGGTGTTGTCTTGATTTAAGATAACACAGAGCACATTCAGATTGGAACTAAATCATTCTATTAGCCAGGGTCACTTAGGAATAATTTTAGTTTTTGTTTTATCTTAATATTTTCTTCTTTATTGACAGGTTAGGGGCTGGGGGCTGGGGGATACAATTGATTGAAAAGGACATTTTTGGTAACTCTTACTTAGCTGCTTTGTAAGAAGCAGTTAAAGCCCCGCTTATGTTGCAAATCTGAACCAGAGCACCCCTCAGACTGGGCTTCCTGACAAGGCAAGCACCAGGTAGTTTCTGCCATATTCCCAGCACATCAGTCCTCCATATGCCCTAAGAATGTCCTGAAGTCTGGCAGCAATTTTGAAAGGCTCTTGACATGTTGTTTGGTGTCATTCTCTGGTAGGAAGTGCCTGGGGTTGTGACTGAAAGAAAGGGGAAATTGTGGCAACTAAGAAATACAAAAGCCTAACAAAAAACTGGAATATGTAAAAGGTTCCTAGAAAATAGCAGATGCAGATGCTTTATGGTGGGGAGTGGGGAGGGGAGAGGAGGGAGAGCACAAGGTAGCCCACGGAATATAAAGATCCCCCAAATTATTGTTGATCGGATGCTCTTTAAAGAAAACTGAAAAACAAAATGTCACATTTCAAACTGATATAGTAAAATGTGAGGTTCTATCTCCTAGAAACATTTTGAAAATTCAACCATAAAACTGTGACTAGAGTTACAGAAAATGTTCTTGTCCCTACTGACCCCAAGAGCTGAATGCCTAAATGACAGCCTTCTCAGTTGCCTCTCGTGTCCTGCCACCTTCAGGTCCACTCGCGGGATGGGAATCTCAGCTCCCTGTCCCCTGGAGCCGTGTCCAGCAGAACATGTGCACATCCTCAGTGCCTTTGCATATGCTTGCTGCGTCACTGGCCAAGTCACCACGGGACACACAGGGAACATTGTTCTTTTAATTCAAAGCTGAAACATGGCCAAGGTGTAGTGGTCAGGCAGTGAGATGCTTGCTGATAGATTAAAACCACCGGCACTGGAGGTGGGGAAGGAAATAAAGGTAATTTCATATTCATAAAGCCTGCCTCCATGAGCACTGGCACTTTCCTGGAAGTGTGGCAAAGCTCATGAGCTTCTGTGAAATAGTAATACTGATACTTTAACAATACTTATGAGTGGGCCGTCCATCTACTCTAAAACTTAGCTCAAGATTTCTCATATGCATTCCTTTATAGGATATTCTGTAAATATCAAATGCCTATAGTAAATATTTATGTAAAATATCAGGTTATTGCCTATTTATTTGTATTTATACCTGTTTATATTATTTTATTTTAATCAGAAGAATCTTAGGTTGGACTATTTGCTAAGTGTACTGTCATCCTCAGCATGCCGTGCTGATGTTATAACAGATAGTCAATATTATTATGATTTGATTATATGGATTTGATAATGCTTTGGGAAATCCACAATTACTTGTTCTTTTGTGTGTGTTTTTTTTCTTTTTGAAGCTTTTTATGAAGGAACTTAAATTTGTAATAATATCAGGTGGAAATATTTTGATCTCACCAATCTTTGTTAGCACAAGTTTAAAAATATACATAAAGAGAATAAGTATTTGTGAATGTATGACTAAGAAAAAAAAGCAGGAATTTTATGAGCTTGGAATTCAAATATGAAGGTAGCCCTGGGTGTGAGTCCTCTCAGCCTTCAGGTCAGAACACCACAGCTCTGCTCCCTTTAGTAAGTTTCATTGTTTAAGTCTGTAAGTCGCATCTATCTCTCAGGAGAAGAAAAAAGAACAAAACAAAGCAAAAATGTCCAGCAAATTATTATTCAAAATGTATTGAGAAAACTAAATGTTAGAGCTCAGGAAGTTGAAATAATTAGAGAAATATCAAGCAGTGTTGGTTTGTTTCAAAAAACAACACCGGAATTTGATTTAAGTCTAACATAAAATAAAAATTTGGTTTTAAATATAGCATACAAATAAAATACACTGTGTACCAGCCTTCAAGAATGGCAATTATTTTCAATAAATCCTTCAATTAACTATGAAATAAATGAATACCTATTTTTTAAAAAATGCTGACAAATATGTTATTGTGGAAAATTTATCCCAATTGTCTTGCTGAGAAACTTGACTTAGTAATATGAATTAGCATAAAACACCATATTCAAAAAGTATTATAATGTTATAACTAAGAGTACAGCTTCCAGTAGAAAGGCAAAGTAATTACTATTTAAATCAATACATTGCATGGTTGAAAAAAGTCATAAGAATAATTGTAAAATATTATGTACTAAAATTTGAAGTTTTAATGGTGTTACTAACACTGGCATGAACAAGGAATAAAAATGCAGTGGAACTAAATAAATGCAAAGATATATCTAAATAAATAAAATTATATATCAATTTAGAAAAAGGAAATCTGGAGTATAAAATATGAGTAGACTGGAAGACTAATGGAACTTTGAGAAGTGTAGTCAAATTAGACAGCAATTATTATGATTTTTTATACAATAAATTGCCTCAATAAGCAAGGTTTGTACTCTAGGTTAGCTCTGAAAGTAAAAATATATGTAAACATTTAATTTGCTTTGCTGTTCCTGGTTAGAGTGGAGTTCAATATTTTAATAGATGACTCAACAATGGGTCTAAGAACACCAAAGAAAAAAGTTAATTAGGTAAAAGAAGCACATTTAAAACAACTATACTAGAGGGAAAAAGATTGCTTTAAGGTAGAGAAACTAGTTAAAATTTACCAAAGCAATGAATAATAAAACAAACAAAGAAAAAGAAAATAATTATTTAATATGATGCTAGAGGTAATGATGAAAAAAATTTGCTTCAAAAATTAAATGATTTAGAGAGACTTTCATTTGAATTTTTTAAAAATTAGCAAATGTGAGAAATAACTGGTTATTAGAGGATCCATGGTAATTAATCAGGACTCAGCTCTAAGAACCATTGATGTGGAGTTGATTTGGGGTGATCTGGTTATCTATGTTTCCATCTTTGTAAAAAACATCACCTCAGTTGGAATATGCTATAGCTTTTATTTTAAAAATAGAGGCTCGATGCATGAAATTTGTGCAAGAGTAGGCCTTTCTTCCCCCAGCTGCCAGCACCAGCTTCCCTCTGGCACCTGGGACCTGGGCTTCCCTCGCAGCCCTGCCTTCATCTGGAAGGTTGTCCGGAAGGATGCCCGGAAGGACGTCCAGTCTAATTAGCATATTATGCTTTTATTATTATAGATTACATGTTAAATGTTTCAGGAGATGAGATCTCAGACAGCATTACCATGAAAGAACCCTTTTCAGATTCTCTGGATTTAATGTTGTATATATTTATATTTCAAGCATCCTCTACAGTGGTGTGAGCACAGTAGGTTGTCATTACAATTTGTGGAATGAACTAATAAATTTATAAAAGTAAAGATAAAAAGTTAATTTCAGAGCTTCATTCTGATAAAAAAAAAAAGCATTTAAACCCATTATGCATCAAACTGGTGACTTATGCTATAGAGGGTACAAAGACACGTCTTCTGTCACCAAAGAGTGGATGACTAGGATAAAAGTATGTACAAAATAAGCTAAAGTTCAGTTAATATATTAAGTAAACAAACACCAGGTGTGATGGGAGTACACCTAGAGGATAGCATAGAGCAGATGGAATTAGAAATGACCCAGATGTTTTGATAGTAAACTGATTTTAATTATCTAAATATCTAGAGAAGAAACACATAAAATAGAAAGTAGAACCCACAGCAAAGCCAAGGAGAAAGCATTCATTTGATTTTCAATTTAGAAATTCTCAGTCGAAAGGCAGTGTCTAGAGGAAGCAGGTGACACTGATAAATTGACTTGGTTACGAGACTATTTATTATCAGAGCATAGAAAGCTGGGGAAGCCCTGCAGGCCAGCCCACAGTTACAGGGCGCGCAGGGAGCCACGGCTTTCCCGGGAGCCCAGAGGGGTCTTAACATCCAGGTCTCCTTACTCCTCACTGGCAGTTCTTCCAAAGGCAGCTCCCTACCCCCAATCCCAATAAGTTCCCTTCATTTTAATATGTTTTTCATTTCCTTTAGAAATTAAAGTGAATTTCTCCAAAATATGTGTATAGAAGTATTAACACATTCTGTGGCGAATAAGTATGAGAAATGTTTTACTACAGGCATAGATTACTGGCATTTTTTATTCTGAATTTGAAATGTATCTATATGTCTCTATCTGAAACTTTTATAATGAAATAAAAGTATTGTAGTGTTAAAACATAGTAAAACATGGCTTCTCCAAATATAACAATAAAGCACATGTGGTTGAGAGGCTATCACGAACATGGTAGGTGTTTGTAAAATACTAGTTATTTTACCTTACTCTTAACTATATGAGGATGAACACATTTATAAAGTCTTTGCTATAGCAGAAAAATGTTGTACATATAATATTTGATTTTTGCTTGAAATCTGATGACATTATATCAAGATAAAATTATACTTATTTTATTCAGTTAATATTTTAAAATGAAAAGGTGAAAATAATGCCACATGTAGCCAGTGGACCTGTGGGACTTTCCAAATGTGTCATATATGTTAATATGGTGCTAATATTAGTCTAGTGTTCTAATACATTGTAATAATTTCAAATAAAACTTTGCATTCATGTTTCATTTCAAAGATGTAAATTCAAACATATTTTCTTGTTTTATAGTAATAGCAATACACAAATGTTGCTGTTATAGATTAACAAAATAGAAGCGATCTCTTTTCTATGCATCTATATTTATGGGTGACTTTGTAAAAGAAATGTCTCAACACTATGTTTTGTTCAGGAATTAAGTTTTGCAATTACCAAACACTTACCAACACCAAAAAACGATAAGAAATAGAAAAGCAAGTGTGTGCATGTCAACAAGTTGCCTAACAATCAAGATCAATAAACAAAACCATAAGGCTGCAGAACACTCCCCCTCCTCCAATTCATAGATGAATAGAATCAATGCTTGAGAAGATTTCCCTGGAGGGTACAGGGTGGAATTTGGAAACTGTAAAAGGAGCAACGAAAATGAGAAGAGCAGATGGAAGCTATTAAATCAGAATAACATTGCCTCTCACAAAGACTCAAATCAAATGTCATGAACTTCCATTATTGACAACACAGGCAGGCAGCAGTTATCTTTGGACCTTAAAAATATAATATATGCAATATTACACTATAAATAGTTATAAATTCTGCTCCAGCAAAGTGCCAAGCACCTGGTAGGTGCATAATAAAGTTTTTTTGATGATGTTATTTTAATTTTAATGGAGTCACATGTCTAGAAATGTTAAAGTAAGAATAAAAATTACCAAAGGACTTATATACATTTCAGAAATTTAAACAGGAAATATATTTTAAATATAAACATTATTTTAATTCATTACAATGCCCTACAGTTTTAGAGAAAAGTGTATTTGATACTTGGATATCATTTTAATGTGTGTTTTTTAATAGTTACAGTGATTCTTATTTCTTTATCAGAAATGATCAAAAGCTCTTGGCACATGCTTTCCACCTGTATTCCCTCCCTGACCTCTCTATCCTGGATGGAGCATTTTAACACTCTCCGAAGGCATGGAGCTATTGAGATATTTGCAAATGAGTTTCTTCAAATGGGGCATGCAGGTCTGCAGGTCACGTTGATGCAGTTTCTCGGTCTCTTTCTGCAGCCATGTGGTCTCTTGATCTCCCACCAGCCCAGCTGTTGGTGCACATGTGAGCACAGATGAAGGTCCCATAACTCCTTGCCTGCCTCCCCCAGCTGCTCTTCTTCTTCCAGAGGGCACTTTTATTTTTTATTTTTTAAATATCTTTTATTGATTTTTTTTTTACAGAGAGGAAGGGAGAGGGATAGAGAGTTAGAAACATGGATGCGAGAGAAACATCAATCAGCTGCCTCCTGCACACCTCCTGCTGGGGATGTGCCCCGCAACCCAGGTACATGCCCTTAACCAGAATCGAACCTGGGATCCTTCAGTCTGCAGGCCGCGCTCTATCCACTGAGCCAAACCAGTCAGAGCCCAGAGGGCACTTTTAAGTGAGTAGCTATGCTCCTGATTTTACGACTTACTTAAAACTATGCTGCATCTTAGAGGTCTGCTATGAAATCCCATGTATTTGTCAATACCCCTTCTTCCTTCCATTTTATTTTCCTCCCACGGCTTCCTATCCCATCACATCCAAAAAGGTGGACATGACCTAAGAGAACTAATCAGTTAAGTTTCTTGACAAAGAAGAAGAAAGGAACAAAGAGGGAGAAGGAGATGAAAAGAGGGGAAGGAGGGAGAGAAAAACAGTTACTGCCTTATTGTGATCAGGTCATAAGTACGAGGCTGTTTTCTATTCTTCTTTGTTTTTTAATGTTTCAGTGATTTTACAAAGAGCTTGTGACAACCTACAGTTTCCTGAAGGAAATCTTTACAGGCCACCACTTAATCCTGGAATCACCAAACAGGTTACCTTGGGAGAAGGGTGGGATTTCATGATCTCCTGGTAAGTTATGAGGTCCCTTCAGAAGAAGACCCTTTGCAGCTGACACATAGCTTACTATGAGCTCTAGAGTTGGTGCAATGGTCTGGGATCTTGAAAGTACTGATAATCCCTTGGTTCAGGAAGCGTTAAAATCAATGCATTGCAATGATAGTTCTTAAATTATAGAAAAACAATGGCAAATGAATGAGACCTGTAGCTATGCTACTGACACTGCATGTTTCTGTCTCTTTGTTTATGGTCATTACCATTCACCTTTTGTTAGTGTTGAGCGGCTCCTATGTTCGCTCAGCTCTGTGTCTGGTGGCACCTTGTATGGGAAGCATCAGCCAACCCTCCAATGAAGGGGATTGGAACTTGAGCAAATATATATATATATTTCCTAGTGTTGTAATCTCGGCTATAATTAATGAATTAAGCTATTGAGAACTAACTGTACTTACCTGCAAATACAGACCCCATCAAAATTTATTTAAGAGAACTTTTAATCACTCATTTTTTATTATTTTAAGCTTATTTTATTTATTGTAATTAAAACAACTCATAATTTGATATAAATATGGTGAATCATAAAGTTTCAAATATTACTATTTTGTATGGCTTTTATTGCTTTGTTTTTATCAGTTAGTAAAAATAATATTATAATTGATTAGTCAGAGGGAATACAGAAAAATAGGATTTGTGAAGACATTAAGAAAACTTTAAAATTTGCATTTGAGTCACTATCTATTCACAAATTTAATCAACATGTACTGAGTATAATAGTGTACCAGGAACGTACAATGTTGTAATGATGATAAAAGTGAAATACTAGGGCAGTGCTTACTGACAGAGTTGTCCTTACAGCCTTTCTGCAGATGCCAGCTCTAATCTTAGGAGTGGGTATACTTGGGTGGGGCATCAGGAAAATCCCCAATTAATGTGGGTCTGGATGAACAAGGAGGAATCAGGCATGCAAATGTCTTGGATAAAGCGTCAGCCATTAAAAGTGGGAAAATCCAAGCCCTGCCATTTAGCTTGCTATTACATCTTGAACAAGTTACTCCTCGGAGCTTGTTTTATAATGTAAAATAAATATAAGCTTGTTCTTACCTCCTAAGATTGCTGGGAGAGTTAAATGTGCTACCATATGTACAGGGCTTGCAAGGGAACCTGTGCGTTGGGAGCCCTGAATGTGTTCACTAGTGTTACCACAGTAACTGGAGTCTAGATGTCAGGGAGAGTAGGAGAGGTGGACAGGAACAAGGCTGAATGGAGAGCCAGAAGTGGATCCTGGGGAAATCAAGGTGTCATATAACAGAGTTCAGAATTCCTTTTGAGGGCCTTGTGGTGTTTGAAGGAGTTTACAGAGGGGTGAGGGTCAAGTTTGCACCTTACAGAGATGAGCTTGGTCCCAGTGTGATGCAGATTCTTTTAGAACAGGAGGCAAGAGGTGGGGGAGGGGGAAGCTGCAGTAGGGTCCCCAGCAAAACAAGGACACCCCAAGCCAGACAGTGGTGAGGAGATGGAGATTGTGAGATAATCATGGAGATTTTGCTCTTGTATTAAAACATAATATATGTGTTTTCATATCTCACATTGAATTGTGATAATATTTGTATATTGTTTACTTTCTTTATTAGATATTAGTACTAAACATCTTTTGTTCATTAACTTTTTCCCTACATTGTTAATTATTTATGTTTCACTGGGAAATATTTGATACACGTAAAACAACAAAGGTGCCATATACGTAATATAGAAACCTAATAATAAAACAGACATCTCTGAAACACACACTCAACTTTAGAAGTAGAATCTTCCCCATAATCATTGATATCCTGTTAACCTTCCTCCACCAAATTCCAAACTCTTGCCTCTCCCTGGAGGTAAACGTTATCCTGAATTTGAAATAATAATAATAAAGTTGTCTTCCTATATGAATTTATAACACCTACAGATATCCCTAAGTAATGTATTATTTCCTTTCTTTCTAAAATTCATAGAAAATGATACACATACAATGATTACCTTCTGTGGTGATGTGACCTGGTACGTTTCCAACTCTCTGCATCTAGGATCTCATTGCTGCCTGTGGCTCACTCACTCCTTCCCTCTGTCACCTTGTCCTTCACCGTATCACTACAGAACCTTCTATGCACTTATTTCTTCAGTGTGTGAGTGAGTTATTTTTGGTCTTATACACACTGTTGCTGTGAACATTTTCTTGCCTGTTCGTTGGTGCATGTTTGGGAGTTAACTTGGTAATGCCGTTTTTTCCACAGAGGTTCTGACAGTTTTCACTCCTGCTGGCAGCACTTACGGTCCCTGGTTTTTCATATCCTTGCCAACATTGGGCATTGTCAGACTTTCAATAGTTTTCCCTTGACAAGCTGGTGGTTGTAAAAGGCATCTTGTTGCAACTGAAGTCACCTGCTTACTAAGGAGACCTGATGCCAGGGCGCCTGTTCCTGATCCTTCATGCTCTTTCCTCTGTGAAATGTCCACTCTTCTTTTCCTTTGCCCGTTTTATTGTGGCTTTTAATGTGGATTCACGAGCGCCTCAGATATTGTGGAGATTAGTTGGTCTGCATATGACTAAAATCTTCTCTTCATTTATACCTTTTCTTTCTACTTCCTTTATGGTGGTGTTTTGATGAATATGATGGAAAGAGGTTCTTGATTTTATGTCACTATTAGTCCTACTTTTTCAGGTAGCGCTTCTTGTGCCTTAGATGAGACCTTTCTCACCATGTGCCTAAATATATTCTAGAAGTTGCAGTGTTTTCCCCTTTACATTTATTTTTATTTTTGTTTAAATATATTTTTATTTATTTCAAAGAGGAAGGGAGAAGGAGAGAGAGATAGAAACATCAAAGATGAGAGATACTCATCAATCGATTACTTTCTGCACACCCCACACTAAGGATTGAGCCCATAACCTGGGCATATACCCTGAACTGGAATCGAACAGTGACCTTCTGGTTCATAGATCAACGTTCAACCTCTGAGACACACTGGCCTGACTGGGCTACAATTAATTTAAAGTCATATTTAACTGGTATTTTTGTGAGGTAAGGGTCTTTATTATTTTGCCCACCTGCATCATAACTGGTACTAGGAACACCAAAATAGAACAATGGAAAATAAAATAATAAAAGGGAAGTATGCGTCTCTTCGAGAGTAGACCATTGAAGAAGTGAGTTAACACTAATCACACTTTGAGCTTGTATGGTACTTTGTAAATTAAACAGATCTTCCCCAAATCAGAGATGCACCAGGTGAACTCTCTAAATGAAGGTCACGTCGTTACACTCGCTTGCGTAAACTCTCCGTGCTTTCTTATACTGCCTAAAATAAAGTATCAACTCCTTCGCTCAGCCAACAGCATACTTGATAATGTAGCCCTCTGTTACCTCTGCAGACATTGCTGTGCCTACTGGCCCCCTGGCCTGCCTCTTCAGACACACTGGACTGTGTGAAGTCCCCGTGTGCCATGCTGTGTCTCAGACTCACTCCTTTCTTCAGTTCTGAGAGTGAAGACTTGCTTAGGAGGCTGTGCAGTTGTGCGCAAGAAGTGCTGACTTCCTAAGTTAGTGGGTGTGGAATATATGAAGAAAACATTCTGTAGGGCTTGTGGGCTAAATAAACATACAAGAATGATTGAGAGAGTAGATGAGAGTTCACTGGTTTTTACTTAGCAAATGTCCTGACATGCTGAGAAATGTTTGTTGAGTGAATAAATGAATGAGTGAAACGTAGGCAGGAATAAAACAGCCCTTTGAGTTGGGCAATCCATCCCTTGGCTGTAGATTTTCAGTCAAGCCTGCTTATCGCACGGGTCCTTTCCACAGCACCACTTACATGGTGAAAGCTGCACGCAACCGTCTTCAAAATGCAATGTGTGTGAAAAGGTAGACTTCTGTTAGAACAGAAGTTTTAGTAAGTTCAGTCTATACTTTTATGACTAAAACTCATCATTTTTATTTTATTTTTTTTGTTAATCCTCACCAAGGATATTTTTTCATTAATTTTTAGAGAAAGTGGAAAAAATGGGAGATACAGAGAGAGAGAGAGAAACATTGATGTAAGAGAGACACATTGATTGGTTGCCTCCCACATGTGTCCTGACCAGGGCCAGGGATGGTGCCTGCAACCTAGGTACATGCCCTTGACCAGAATAGATCCTGGAACCCTTCAGTCCTCAGACTGACACTCTATCTACTGAGCTAAACTGGCCATGGCTAAAGCTCATAATTTTTAAAGAAAATTCTTGATGGTAGGCTTTAGGCATTCAAAATATTTAATGGATGTTAATATGCAATTAAAATAAATTTTAAGCTACTTTTTACTTAGTCCCAGGCAGCTGATAGCTTCAATGAAAGAAGAATACCAAGGTGTAAATTCAATTTTAGTTCACAATTTCACTTACGATTCTAATGATTGCAGACATTAGCCAGTGCTAATGCTTTTACTAATTTTTTAGTTGAATCAAGTACTTGGAATTTTGAACTAATAAAATGTATTCTTATTCTAGAGAGCGTCTTCCAAGCTTCCCTCGTGCGATGTGCTTGTGCATGGGAAACTGTTATTCTTGCAGAAGGTAAAGTAACTCCGCCGCGCTCCGCGGGCACAGCAGGCTGCTGCCGATCAATGGCAGCCTGCCTCTCAGGCCGGCGGCGCTCAGTAGCCCGCTGAGCCGGAACAGCGGCCCATTCTTGCGGCTGCAGACTGGCTCTGATCAGTGCCAGCCTCATGAGCTGGGAGGTCCAGTCTGTGTCCCTTTTTGCTACGGAGCTACTTGGAGGCAAGGTCACTGTTCTTTGTGCTCCTGGCCTCTCACTCACCTCCTTTATTCGGGGATCATGAGATCTCTGCCTTCAAGCTCCCGGCACTGGGGCCCCGCTGTGCTGTGGCTTCACCTTCCTCGCAGGCGCTTCCAGCAAAGGGCCCGCAGGCTCACCTCTGCGCCCAGCACCGCCCGCAGGCCCCCAGGGAGGCTGGTGCCCCGGGCCTCCACGGAAACCCCCTGGTTTCTCCAGCTCCCAATCTTTTACAAAGAGACCAGCTCTTCCTCCGGTTTTCTAAGTGGAAATGCAAAAATGGTCCACAACGCATGGGCCCTGGGGATGGATGAAGCCCTTTTCCATCTGTGACCTCATTAGCCTCCATTTTCTGAGGACTTTGTAAGAATTAACATTTTACCCGGTGTAAACATATTTAAATACACAATGCTAGCGGCTGCCAGGAATCACTCTGTAAATGACCACACCTTTTGCACACGGCATTCCTGTTTTTCCCAGCTTCTTAACTGATTAATTAACTTATCATTTTTTACCCCTCCTCTTTTCATTCCATTTCCCTTGGGATGCACAAAATATGGGCAAATAATAATTACATCTTAGTAAATGATTTCACAGAAGCCATTACTAATTCTAAACAAATCTTTCTAAATTTACAAAGTTTGCTAGACTTTCCAGTGGCCCTGCCACCCATGCATCACATGTTCTCAAAGATTTGGAAAAACGGAGCCCAAGTTAACATTAGTTCTGTGAAGTCTCCGTGTCTCCTGAAACGCTCCCTGTGCTTTTCCGTTTCTAGCCTGGGAGTGCTCACACCCCTGTATTCTTGGGGAGGGGGCGGCGGGGGAGGGGCAGTTCTTCAGCCCCCGCCCCCGTGATACTGACGGAAAGATTCCTTTTAGGTTTGCAATATCCAGATTAGGTTGTTCCTGATATCCTACACCAGCGTGGGTGGGACACTAAGAAGGAAGCACAAGACAGTTGACAGGGTGTGGCTGGTACCTTCAGACACAGCTCTGGGCTTCTCTCACTGGGTGTCTGTTGTAACTTCAGGGAGATATAGAGGTACAAACCCCTAGAACGGGCTTATCCATCCATCCATCCATCCATCCATCCATCCATCCTTTGAACTATTATTTATTAAGTAGCTACTATTGCCAGTCTCTGAGTTTGGCACATACATTTTTAATAACTGTTCATAAAGGAAAGCGAGAATAGACACAAGGAGGTGAAAAGATGGTGAAAATGGACAGTTAAAGAGGCTGTGTCCAGGCCTCGTCTCCCTCGGTAAGCACACCTGTCCTCTGCACAGCTTGTCAGGGACCTCAGGCTAGTCTGCTCCGCCGCCACCAGTCCGTCTGCTTGCTGAGGCTGAGGCGTAAGTGATTTCTGCTAACTGCCTTTTTGTGAAGTTACTCACATTCTGGGACAAATAAAAATGCATGCAAAAGACTGAAGCACTTAGGTTGGTATTGAAGTCTGCAAATGAATTAGTGGAAGAGTTCTCTATCACTAGTGGCTGAATGGGCCCCTCATGCAAGGAGATGTGGATTGTTATAAGTTACTGGCTGTGGGGGTATTTGAATATAGATTTCATGCAGACCCTCATTCATTCCACAAAGTAGTCCTTGTGATACACCTGTGTGCCAGGTATTGATCTGGGGTTTCTTCTTCAACCAGAAGACTGGAATAATCTTGTTAATGGTGGGGTCAAGAGTTGCTGAAGACTTTCTGTGCATCTCAACTGTTGTGGTATATTCCATCCAGCTTCTGAGAACGTGGATGCTCTTCTGAACCCTTGTAAGGAAGCAACCTACAGAAATCCTACTAATTTTTAAATGGATCTATTGGGGTGACATTGGCTAATAAATTATGTGGGCTTCAGATACACAATTCTATAATATGTCATCTGTATGTTGTATTGTGTGTTCACCACCCAAGGTCAAGATTCCTTCCATCACCATTTCTCCTCTTTTACCCTTTCCTATATTCCCCCACCCCCTTTCCCTCTGGTAATCGCCATACTGCTGTCTGTGTTTAGGAGTTGTTGTTTGTGGGTTTTTGGCTAATTTTTCAATATATTTGTTCATTCTCCCACTTCCTTTCATCTCCTATCAGCAACCTTAGTTCGTTTGCCTCCGTAAACTAAAAGCGCCAGAAATAAAATTTCTATACTGAAAAGATTCTTTTGGAACAAATATGGAACTTTTTTTCTTCCCTCTAAAAATAACTTCCGCTCATTTTCCATTTTTGTTTGTTTGTTTAAATCTAAGACTCTGACACTTTCTAGACTATTAATGTTGCATCTAGAAATGCACTGCACTCCACGTCTCCCCTCACTACAGGCTGAAGCAAAGAGTGATTTTTACAGGAAGTTATAAAACCCTGGAAATGAGGGTTCAGCACCAAAGTACCATCTTGCCCTTAGATGTCACACTGCTTCTGTTGTTCTGAGCAGGTGAACGTGGGGTGCAGATGCAGGCTGAAGCCCTTATTCCAACTCACAGGGCTCCTGCTGAGACTGCATTCCTGTGAGAAGTTGCGCATCTCACCCTGTTTGGAACCTAGGACACTCCGCACTCACTGGCTGGCAGTTGCGTTTAGATTTTAACAGCACGCAGTGCACCGAGGAGACGAGGCCTGGGCACATCCTCACACGTATGAATAAATAATGTTGAAGCTAATAAGATCTTTGAGAGAAAATGATGATTGTCTTTAATCACTAACCTTAAGCAGCAGCGAACCATATTATCAAACACCTTCATTTCTTATAAAACTATCTATCACACACAATACAGACCTGATGAAAAAGAAGGTGGGAGTAATCAGGACAGAATGCCAATTACCTCATTACTTGTCATAGCACATTGTAACTGGAAATTGCTTCTTTCAGGTTCTGTTTGCTCAGGCAATTACAATAAACTCTCTGCTTGACATGTTGTTTGCACAGATGTAGTGCATTAATAAACATGAGGGCTAATCTGAATTATTGAACCAGCCACAATAATTCCAACAAAGGATTTATAATAAGTCCAAGAAAGCTGAGGTATCACTGGAATTCCCTGTAAGCAACACTGACATACTTTATCACATGTAAAATCCTCAAATTTAATGTAAAGTCCTGGAATATGTCCCATAGGTATTTCACATTTTCTGTGGCTTTAAGTCCTAAGCGACTCCCATTATGAGGGAGAATGAAGACTGCTAAGGTGAGCTGCCATATCACAGACTTAGAGAGAATTACTCTATTTGCTGCATACTAGGCCATGTTGAGCCCTTATTAGCCAATATTTCTGAAGTCTAATTTTATTTAAAAGAAAGAAATGTGCTGCGGCAGCAGTAAAACATTAAATGTTCCAGGATCTCATGAAAAAGGTGCCATTGTCCCAGGACCAGGACCGCAGGAAGGCGAGCGCACCTCCATCCTGCTCAGTTACTAAGAGGGCAGCATGCAAACAGGAAGCCTTCTGAGAAGGCACCTACCACAGCCCAAATGCTGAGTAATCCTTAGAGCAAAGCTCAGGTCAAATTCGCTTCATGTAAATTGAATTCACGAGTTCCTTTTTTCCCCATAAACTTTTCTTAGTCAAAGTAATAATTTCTAGGTCAAAAATATATTCACTTGAAAAAAGTTGTGGGCCGCATCAATTTCTACCATACAAAGGCTGGATTTGAAAATAGCTTTGCTTCTTGCCATGTCAGTAATAAATAGAATTAGATTTAGAAATGTTTTCAGAAGACAATGAGATACATTTGCACATAATGATTTCATAGAGTTATTAATTTTATTTACTCCAATTGAGAGTTCTTCCTAGCATTCATAGTTTGGTCAAAATAGATGGCAAACTCAACTCAGTGACTGATGGTGTTATAAAAGGGACATGATCTTATCAGCAAACAACCACAGTAATTCAACATTCTTAAGCAAAGTAATACTCACAGACCTATCCTGTTTCTTTATTTCCCCCAAATTAGGCAAGACTTACAACTTACTGGTTTCTCAGTTTCCTCTTGTGCTCAGTCTCTCTTGGGATATCGTGTATTAATTGCATCTTAATATTGTGAGTTGATTGTAAATCTAAATTATTGTACCAGCAAATAGTCAAGTGTAATATATCTATATAATAAAAGGAGAAGAGGCCGCCACTGTGGACACCCTTTCTTAATGAAGAACACATATTGTTCTAGCTCTAAACGTTGTTAGGTGAGTGATACACCACATAAACCTGATATTGTCAATTCATCTCAGAAAATATGAAGGAATGGTTTGTATTCCTTTTTCTTGAAATTTTATCTTAGAGAAATTAAGTAGTAAAACAAGTGTTTTTATTAAAATGGCTTTTTAGCCTTTGGTTAATGTTAAGTGTAAAATTAAAGTTTTCCATGTAAAAATTCTCCTAATTAAAATCCGCATATTCATAAAGAAATTAAGAAATTATCTGTTTGTTTTCCCTCAATTCCACACCAACTTCTGATCTCTCTGCCACCCCCGGACTCTCAGCAGCTGACTTACTCCGCCCTACCCCCAGCTTCATGAAAGGCTGCACCACAGGTCAGAAGCTGCCCTCATATGGCCTAAAAAGAAATGTGAATCAAGATATCTCAAACACTAACAGAATGTATTAAAGCAATTCAATTATTTTAATCTCTTTCATATATCATGAAATTATGTAGAACAATTTCATTTAAGTGTTACTATCACTGTTGGAGTGCGGCTGTGAATTGTTACACCAGCCAGTATCAAGGAACAAGAGTGCCAGGAAAGGCCCATTGCAGTGTGTGCGAGTGAGCGCCTGGATGACACCAGGAGGAAATTTCCATCACAATCCACTTATTCATTCTGTAATAAGCTCCTTAAGAATCATGCTTCAAGATTATAATGTGTTATGATTAGTTTCAGCCCAAAGTTAATGTTGTTCTTTGAGTTCATGTTTGCTTTACTCAAGTTATAATATTCTGACACAGAGTGAGAATACTTTTAATTATAAAATAATTATAAAAATAAATTGAATAAAATAACTTAACAGTAGGTTATAGGAAGATGAATTAGACCATTTAAATACTACATAGAGTAAGCCTTCTTTGAAATAAAAAATACATATGAAATTTAAAACTAACAGAAGCCAGGTTCCATGAAACAAAAATTACTTTTTAGTTAATTTTAACCATATAATTTTCTATTATATAAAGTTAATTTTTCTGTAATACCTTTAACTTATTGAAAGGCATAGTTCTATATACCTAAATGTATGGTGAGAAGAGCTAGGATTTCCTGATTACATTTCAATGATTATATTTATTCAAATAAATATTCAGAAGCCAAAATATAAACTATATAAACTTTAAAATCTTTTCATATTAATAACACAACTTAAATTACAGCAAATCAAAACTCAAAAGTCTTAATCTTTACTCCACTATGAACTAATTCAATTTAAACATCTGTACAATTGGAGTGTGTTAATCAGATTATAAATAATAAAATTTTCATAGTGAAGGTACAGTTTTTATGATCAAAACATTAATCTTTATCTTTGTATCAGTTAACAGTGTTGATATTTATTCATACATACATTAAAATTCTATTGATATCAATGTTTGATATATGATCCCAATGTGTAACTAGGCTAGTAAATGAAACTAATAAGAAGTCACATACGAGCTACAAAATAAAAAAATCAAAACACACATTCCTACTTCTCCTAGTGCAATGATAATAATTGAATATAAGATATAAATAGTGATTTTGTCTGGTACATTTACTCTGTACTAAATCAGTATTAAAACCTTAGGAAATGTGTGTGTAAAACTTTGAGAGATAACAATGTGAGCATATTCATAAAATGACACATGTCACACAATAGCTGTATATAATATTTTATATAAAGTATGTGCATACCCACATACTAATGTTGTACTTATAACATGTCTGTTAACTAAGTAATATTCACCCCTCCTTTTAAGTTCCAACTTGATTAAAATGATTTAAAAAGTTAACTTTATACTAGTTGCTATTTTTAGTTACAAGAATTTTTGGAAATTAATTTCAGTATCTTAGGCCAGTTATCTATTAAAACAGTCAAAAATGAAAAAGTAATTTTTAAAAAGTGAAATGATTGAAACTGCTCAAATATAAAAACAGAGCTGGGAGCAGAAATAAATCATTTGAGATCTTAAGAGGATACTCAGTATCACAGTCTTCACATTATTTTTATTTTCACCAAATTTTCAATATTTTTCCCCTTATAGATTAATGATATAACCAGTTGAAATGTAAAATTGACATTTTTGTTAGCTTTCTTCCTTCCTCCACTCCTTCTTTCATGCTGCATTCAATTAACCACAACATATAAACTTACAACACTTACAAAATTACAGTGGGGCATTGCATATAGAGGCATTGAAAAGGAAATATAAAGATTATGTTCCTAACATTTAAAGAACCTATTAATTAAGTTTCAAAATAATTGAAATTTGTGAAAATCACATATTTTGGAGCATTACAAATCCTTCCTAAAATTCTTTACATAGTATAATCTGTAAATTTTTCTATCACTATCAGATATCATTGGGACTATGAAAGAAAGAAAAGTTACAGATAACATTTAGCTAAGATTTTTTATGCACACTTTTCTTATCAAAATTTCAGATTTCAAAGTAAACAATCACTAGAAATCTACTAAGAAAGTTATCAGGATAGTCCTTGAATATTTTATTTCACATTGAGAAATCATGAATCATTTCTATGAACTTTTCCTTCTAGCTGCTTATTCATATTCAAGGACCAGAGAACCAGAATACTCTCCAGTCCTCCTAAACACTGGCATACATCTACAGTTAATTCATTAAAATAATATTTGTTGCACATTTGTGAATAGCTGTAGTCCCATCAATCCACCCCAAGCATTACTTTACAGGTGCTGTTTATGTTTGTATTCTGTATTTTACAAAGAGCTTTGAGGTGCCATCCTATGGCAACATTCTATCCTTTGAGTTCAAAACATGACATCAGCAAGTTATCAGCCTTTCATCTTTCAAAGTGAATCTGCTTTTTTTCTCGGAGAGATTAGCAACCATGGAAGTGGTATGTTGCCCCTTTCGACGCCTGTCCAAATGGCAAGGCTGAAGGATGTTTTGGGGTCCTTCACCCTCAAATGTGGATGAAGCTGGTCACCTCGGCGCCACATCTCTTTGGGATGCTGTCTGTACTCGTAACTATTTTCAGTTCTATATCAATTTTCACAAACATATACTCCCAGGAAAGCAAAGCAACTTGCTACAAAATGAGAATCTAACAACTTTCATTTGTCTTAAAATATTTGTAAAAGGTTTTTTCCCTTATACAAAGACAAGCAGCCTTTGAAATACTTATCATAGACTCTGTTCATATATATTAATATAAAGGAATGGCTGTGTGGAACTTCTATAAAGGCGGAAAGTTTTAAGCATGAGAGTTTCTTCATCGAAGAACTCCATTTACTCCTAGGTGAGAAGGTTGGAAACAGAGAGCAGGAGAAATCAATGAGGTTTTGCATTTCCTAGAGATGGTAAGAGACAAGATGTGTGGTGTTGATGGACACCTGCTGGGAGCACAGAGGCGGAGCAGTAAGGGACTGGGCAAAGAGCTGTCCAGACCATGTGGGGAGCTGCACTGCAGTATTGACTGGGAGCTTTTAGAGAGCGTTTTAGAGAAGTTGCATGCCTTTACTCTAGCAAGAAAACTCAATACCAGAGAATTTGGAAGACTGAAACCAGAGAACTAGCTGTGGCAAGAAAAGCAAAAAGATTCATCACTCCATTAGATCGCCCCTCAAGGGTACAGCTCAGAGAAGGGCAATCACTGTCGCCCTAATGTCAGCCCTGCACCCTGAGGAGACTCAGCAGCTTTTACTAAAAAAACATCTCTGAAGCTAAGCTCCACTGGGAGGCCGCCATAAGTAAAATGTTTCAATGTTTGAAACACCCATTGATAAGGGTTATTTTAATCATAAGAAAGTGCAACAGAGAAGATCAGGAAATCGTCACACAATTGGCAGCTCTTTAGAATTTAGACCAAGCTTTTTAGACCATGCGTATATTTTTTGTGATCAAATTCTATAACAGAGTTTCATCTTCAAAACAAGTTCCCTGGAAATTATCCAAAAACTTCAGTTCTGAGTTTTAAAATTCCTGTAAGTTGTGCTTTTTTGAAGAGATAGCATTCACCTCTGACAATTATATGTGTAGTCTATATTTAAGTGCAAACCCATGGCTGTAACTTTGTTCTATATGTGGAATGGCACCAAATTATTTCTCCTCCTATACTTCCAGCTATTAAAAACATCGACAAGAGTCATTTATTCAGCACGGGATGCCTTTCAACCAAAAAAGTAAATCCTCTCCCAGCAAAGAAACAGACACTCAAAACACTGCAAGTGAGTGAGCTTACCTTTGGCTTGCTCTGTTCATCTTGATCTTTCACGAGCTAACGTGGCAGTGTCCTGCTAAGCTCTCCCCTGGGCAGAGCTGCATGAGCTGATAGACTCAAAGAAAGCCAAGAGGAGCTTTACCAGCGAAAATGTGGAAAATCCCAGAATTAAGGTGCTGTTATTTCAATTTGAGGAGAGTACAGTGTGTTTCTTAGAATATGTGACTCAGTGCATATTTCTTTGTCATTGTTTTGAGGTTCATTTAACCATAAAGAGGAAGCAGGGCAAGGAGAGTGGCAGGGAGCTCAGTGAAGCATGGCTGGCTTGACAATAGGCTTTCTGCAGGTTAGCCAAATTTAACTGGCAAAAGCTCGCCCAGACCCTTTTGTCTGCAACATTTGCACCATAATGTCGCTCTCTTCTCACATATTTCACAGATCAAGTTTGACCATTTATCCCAAAAGATGGACAAAGTCAGTTTTGGATCTGTCCATAAAAGTTACTTTATACAGTATTGTACAATCCTGCTACAAAAGACACAAAAGGGGAGAGTGCACTTCACATGGCCACAATTAGGGCTTCTGTTTCCGCTCTCCTGCCCTTGTCAAAGCTTTGATTTAGTTTCCTCCGTTTTTGTCCAAGGGTCATTACAGATGTCTGCAGATGATTAGCATCTCCCCCACAGCCCTTATCCAACCGGGTGATTAGCAAATTAAAACTTTGCATCCTTCTCTGCCTACTGAATCATATTGGAAAATATTAGTAAATGTGGCTGATTGTGGAGACCTGGGGGGAGCACAAGGTGTTTTCTCAGAATTTTGGCAGCGAAATATTACATTAGCAATTGGGCATGCCATCATGTCACATGCATTTAATGAAGCATTCAGCTCTGAAACTTAAAAATAATTGTATCCGTGATGGGGAACCTCAAGATCATTTTGCACCTATGCCATATCTAAATGGTGCCAACCGAACCCCCGATAAACGGTATTTGGTGTATACCATTACATGTCAAGCAGGTTTGCAGCCTTCATTTAGGAAACTGAAACCCCTACTCCATGGAGGGCTCAGGATATTTTTCAAAGCATTGAAGACCTACGCATTGGGGTACATGCCAATTACACATGAAGTATTCAAACGATTCAGGGGAGCTTGTGTCTCTGGTTTCAAGTGAAATTCAAATGTAAGAAAGTCTTTCCTTGCTCCATCTTTGTTGCAGCAGAGCAAATGTTTGATTAAGCTAGCAGACAGAAGAAGGAAAGCATCTAGTAGAATTATCTCGACTGTATATAGAGTATAGAATCTATAGATGGGTAGGATGAATGAGGCCCAAATGCCAGACTTCTATTCAAAATATACATCCTGCAAAAACTATATTTCTAAACTGTATTCCATAAGACAATACAACAAAAACACTTAAGTGTTTCCTCTCTTTATTTTTCTCATAATTCTTTGGCTGTGAATCAAGAAATGGGCACAAATAACCCCCAGAGTGTAAAAATCAGTGGAAAATGAAAAGGTAGAAAGTCACATTAACCCACTCATTGAATCAAAAATAAAATTAAAACCCAAATGCAGTCTATCCTAATTTCAGCCTTACTCCTCAATATCTACCCAATCTCAAAACATTGGCAGCCAAACACCTCAGTGATCACAGCCCCTGCCCCATGACACTCTTCCAGTGTAGCCAGAGGTCCTTACATGTTGGAAGAGAGAGGGTCACCATCAGCACGTGACTCATTCCATCTCTTCACCAGGAAGGCATTTCCCGACTGCTGAAACAAGGAGGCCTATTCATAAGTTCTGAAAAGATAAGTTTGTTGTCTGAGGCCATCTGCAGTTTTCAGTTTTTCAGAAAAAAATACAATGTTTATAATGGTATATCTCAAGTCCATGGCTGATGAGCAAAGGGAAAGAACATATAAAGATATAAACATGAATGAATAGTCTCTAGAAAATCCCTTTGCATCCTATAAACAAGAAATTCTCAAAATAATATACTGACTGAGGTAATTAATGAAGCTTGCCAAGGGTGCTAAGCCAAAGTTTTCCATTCTAAGATGTTCTAAGACCACAAAACATTGCATTAAATGAAGTTTGTTACATCATCTGGCAAGATGTGAATTCCAGGGGAATATCCTGATAAATAGGATTTTGTTTTTCTTATATTATTTATTTAATCAAAAATTCAAATTCCATAGCATCTCAGAGGAATTCTAGTGTAGCAGTGTGAGAAAGTAAACAATTGTTCACTGAAAGAAGGTAAACATCAGCAGACGTCATCAATGCTGACATTTGAAATAGATGCCACTTTTAGCAGTCTAACTAATCTCCATCCTCAAAAGGAAACGTGATTTCTTAGAAATGGGTCTTTTTTTCTTTTATTCAATACTAGAAGCCCGGTGCACAAAATTCATGCATGGGGGGTGTCCCTCAGCCCAGCCTGTACCCTCTCCAATCTGGGACCCCTAGGGGGATGTCCGATTGATGGTTTAGGCCCAGTCCCACAGGGATCAGGCCTAAATTGGCAGTTGGACATCCCTCTCACAATCCGAGACTGCTGGCTCCCAACCGCTTGCCTGTCTGCCTGCCTGATTGACCCTAACTGCTTCTGCCTGATCACCCCCTAACCAATCCCTGCAAGCCTGATTGACACCGAACTGCTCCCCTGCCAGCCTGGTCCCACCCAACTTCCCTCCTCTTCTGGCTTGATTTCCCACAACTGCCCTCCCCTGACGGCCATCTTGTGGCAGCCATCTTTTGACCACAATGGAGGGCGGCCATATTGTGTGAGGGTGTGACAGTCAATTTGCATATTACCTCTTATTATATAGGATTATTAGTATGCTTTCCCATTTTCAACTTGAGGTTTGTTGTATCTCATTTGAAAAGTGAATATTCTCATAAAATCAGAAAAGAATACTGGAAAGATAAAATTAGAGATGTAATGCAAAAGAATCTTTTTTCGGCAAGTAAATTGCTTAACTAACTAGTTGATAATTTTGCAAGATTCTCCCTTGAGGTGAGTAGCTGGTGGACACTGTTATGATTTTCCTGAACTCCCTTCTCCCCTTCCACCAGCTGTCACTCTGAGAGAGCATATTCATTCTTCCCAGCTCACAAAGTTCTTTTTCTTCCCAAAATCTTCAAAATTTACTACCTAAAGACACTGGGGGGTAGGGGATGCCAGGGGAATGTCAATGGGGGGAAAAAGGAGACATATGTAAAACTCTTTGTAATACTTTAAGCAATAAAACAAAATTTAAAAAAATGAAAAAAATAAAAAAAAGTTGTTACCTAAATCTCCTGATTCCTCTCTCTATACCTGTAGCATTAGTTCATTAGAGTCATATATTCTCAATAGAATTTCATAGTATATTTAAGCCTTCTCCATGTTTTCTAGCCTACTGGCAGGCACATAGGACAACCAAAAATATACTTGCTCATTTAGTTCTATTTTGCATTTTTTTAAAGATTTCATCTGGAACTTTCTATATATGATGATAATGAAGAGGGGGAGGAAGGGGAGGAGAAGGAGGAAGATATGATTGTTATGGCTCAGTAATGGCCATTTATCTTCTAAGCATTTCATTTTGGAGAGTGAAAGAGAGATCCTCTTTAATATGCTGAAAAAAAATATATACTGTCATGGGCAACCTGACCTTACATCAAACTCATATCTACTAAGTTCTTATTGTAAGCTATTTTCAATCTGTCAACTTATTTATTCTTTATTATAGTCCTATGAAGAAAATGCTAGCTGAGGTGCAGAATGATTAAATAACTTCACCATAGTCACTTAGCTCAAAACTAGGAGAGGCCAAGATTCAATAAATGTTTTGTCTTCTACAATATTTCTATGATAATGCATATAATTTTTCTAAAGAAGAAACTAAAGAAATGTGTAAATCAAGATGAAATCCCCATGATATCATTAAAGAAAATATGACTCTGTTGCCTTAGAGTGAATATATATATATATATATGTATATATATATATATTCCATCAATAATTATACACCAAGCCCTGACCAGTTTGGCTCAGTGGATAGAGCATCGGCCTGCAGACTCAAGGGTCCCAGGTTCAATTCTGGTCAAGGGCATGTACCTTGGTTGCAGGCACATACCCAGTAGGGAATGTGCAGGAGGCAGCTGATTGATGTTTCTGACTCTCTATCCCTCTCCCTTCCTCTCTGTAAAAAATCAATAAAATATATATTAAAAAAATTATACACCAATTGTATTAACACATTTTTGTAGTTCTTCTTTAACAAAATTATGTTTATTATCAATTAAATACTAGAGTATAGTTAATGTACAGAGATTGTAGTGTGGTTTTGTTTTAATGATTTCACTCATACCTTCCATATTTTCATAAATTTCATAGTTACCCCATTGTTCACACACCCCTTCTACACACACTCACATGCACACATACACACACACGCACACACACACACACCTTTAATCATCAGTTAGTCCAAAGTTATGTCTTAAAGAAAATGAAACAGGCTTGAAGGACTGTTATGGGCTGGATATTTGGATGGCCCCACCAATGAGCATGTTGAAGCCCTAATCCCTTTGGAGATGGGAACTTCGGGCGGTAATTAAATGTGGAAGTGATCATGGGAAAGGACAGCTCCTTGTGAGATTATTACTTTTCTAAGAAAAAGAGAGACCAGGGAATTCTCTCACTCCACCGTGCGAAGACACAGTGAGAAAGACTTCCCGGTTACGGGAACTGTAACAGAGCAGCTCTTCATTTATGCCATCAGTCCCAGGAATTTTCTCATGGCAGCCTGAGCACAGTGCTACAGGTACCCTGCAACCTGCAGAATAAATGTAATTTCCTCATTACATTTAGTACCCTTAGCCCGGGAGGCCAGGCTTCGTGGGACATATATATCTTTTTTTGGACTGAGTTTGCTCTCTCATCTTCCAAGTTCCTCTGGATAATACATTTTTCTGTGTTGAGGTGGAAGCCTGTTTTTAATTTTTTTTTAAATTTTATGTCCTGTTTACTAAGAGATGGTTGGCATGTAACTACATTATTTTAAGTTGTACAACATAATGATTTTGTGTATATATATGTTGCAAAATGTTTACAACAATTTTAATTAACACATCTATCACCTAACAACATTACACTTTTTTGTGTGTGAGAAGAATTTTTAAGTTCTCATCTCTTAGCATTGTTAAAATATTCAAGACAATGTTGTTACCTCTACTCCCCATGATGTTCGTTACATCACAAGAACTTACTCATCCAATAGCAGGAATCTGCCTTTGACCACCTTCACCCATTTCCTCATGATTAACTATTTTTGAGTACTTTTTCATGTTCCTAGTGGCCATGTGTATATCTTCTTTGGGAAAATGTCTAGTCATTATTTCCCCATTTTAAACTGTTTTTTTTTTCTATTAGTTGGATGAGTGTTTTAGACATTTTAGATATTAACACCTTATCAGATAATGTGGTTTAGAAATTTTTTCTCCCATTATATAGGTTGAGCATTTGTAGACAGTTTATCTTGCAAAGCAGAAGCTTTTTACTTTGATGTATTCCCATTTGTTATTTTTGCTTTAAGTGCCAATTTTAAAAATTATGCCAACACCAATGCAAAGGAGCATTTTCCCTGTTTTCTCCTGAGAGTTTTATGGTTTTTATGTCTTACATTTCAACCTTTAATCAATTTTCAGTTGCTTTTTTAAATAATTTAAGATAGGGGTCTACCTTTATTCTTTTGCATTTGAATATCCAAGTCTCCAGCATCATATATTGAAGAGACTTTCTTTTCTCCATAGATTATTATTGGTCCCCTTGTCAAATATTAGCTGACTTCATATGCATGGATCTATATCTGGACTCTTGATTCCTTTCCATTGGCTTTGACCATTTTTATGCCAGCACCAAAACTATTATAATTAGTATAGATTTGTACTACAGTTTGAAATCAGACGTGTGATGCATCCGTCTTTGTTATTCTAAGGATTGTGTTAGCTATTTGGAGTATTTTGTGGTTCAATAAAAATTTGGGATTTTTATTCTTTTTCCATAAAAATGCCATTGGGATTTTGACATGGATTGCATTAAATTTATGGGTGTCATTAGATAATATAAACATTTTAACAATATTAATTCTTCCAATCCATGAACACAGCTTATTTTTCCATTTATGTATCCTCTTCAATTACTTTCATCAATGTCTCATAGGTTAAACATATACTTCAGTATTTTGTTGTTTTTGATGCTATTGTAAATGAGATTGTTTCCCTTATATTTTTTGAGTAACTTATTGGTACTGTATTGATTGTTGACTTTTCATCTGCAACATTACTGAGTTAGCTCTGACAGTGTTTTGATGAAAATTTTAGGGTTTCCTATATGTAAAATCCTGTCATATTTAAACAGAGACATTTTTATTTCTTCCTGTCAAGATTCAGATACTTTTTATTTCTTTTTTTTTTTCCTTGATTGCTCTGACAAGGACTTCTAGTACTATGCTGCATAGGAGTGATGAGGATTGGCATCCTTGTCTTGTTTCAGATTGAAAGGAAAAGTCTTTAGTCTTTCACCATTGAGTTTGATGCTAAGTGTTCCATCTATACTCAATTTGTTGAGATTTTATTATGAATGAATGTTTAATTTATCAAATGCACTTATGCATTTATAGAGAATACCATATGATTTTTATCTTCCATTCTATTAATTCATGTAATAAATTTACTGATTTGTGTATGTTGAACTATCATTGCATCCCATGGGTGAATCCCACTTAATCCTGGCAGATTACGTTTTTAATAAGCTGTTACACTTGACTTGCTGGTATCTTGCTGAAAATTTTGCATTTATATTTCTCAGGGGTATTGGACTATACTTTTATTGTAGGTTGCTTATATTTATTCAGTATCAATTCAATGGCAGCCATGTAAGATCAATGCGGTGGGTTCTCTCTTTTGTATTAGTATTAATTCTCTTTAAATCTTTGGTGAAATTCACCAGTGAAATCATCTGGTCCTGGGCTTTTCTTTTTGGAGAGATTTAAAAATACCGATTCAGTCTCTACATAGTATTGACCTCATCACTCTGTTTCTATTTCTTCATGATTCACTTTGGTATATGGTATGTTTCTAAGGATTTGTCCATTTTCATTAGATTGTCTAATTTGTTCATGATCGTCTAATACTCTAATGATTCTTTGAATTTTCCCGGTGTCCGTTGTAATATCTCCTCTTTCATTTATTATTTTATTTATTTGGGTATGTTCTCTCTCTCTCTCTCTCTCTCTCTCTCTCTCTCTCTCTCTCTCTCTCCCTCTGTAGCTAAAAGTTTTGTCAATTTTTTTTATCTTGTCAAATAAGCAACTCTTACTCTTTTTTTTTTAGTTTTTATTGATTTTTAGAGAGAGAGGAAGGGAGAGTGAAAGAGAGAGGGAAACATTGATGGGAGAACGAAATATCAATCAGCTGCTTCCCACATGCCCCTCTCCCCCGACTCTACCTGGGGTGGAGACCATAATCCGGGCAATGTGCCCCAACAGGAAATCAAACCAGCAAACCTCTGGCGCTTAGGATGACACCCAACCAACAGAACCACACTGATCAGAGCACCAACTCTTACTTTTGTTAATCTTTTCTATTGTTTTCCTCATTTTCCATTTCATTAATGAATAATCTATATAATTATGTTTTCAGTCATTTTGCTAACTTCAGTTGTTTTTTTTTTTATTCTCCTCTCCTACCCCTCCTTGCAGTTTATTGAATTGTAAAGTTGGGATGTTTATTTGAGCTCTTTCTTTTTTGACATATGCATTTATCACAATACACTTTCCCCTTAGAAATGCATTTGTCACACACCTTAAGTTTGTATATTGTATTTTCATTTTAACTTTCCTCAAGATATTTTTTATTATTTAAAAATATTTATTATTGAGAGTATTAGAAATATACCCCTTTCCTCTCCCATTACCTCCCACCCACCCACCCAGTTCCTGCCCCACCCCAGGCTTTCACCACCCTATTGTCTGTGTTCATAGGTAATGCATATAAGATTTTTGGTTACTCTCTTCACCCACCCCCCTCACCCCTTTTCTCTGAGATTCTTCAGTCTGTTCCATGTTTCCATGTCTCTGATTCTATTTTATGCATTGGTTTATTTTGTTCATTAGATTTCTTATTCCTTTATTTTGATTTTTAGATTCAATTGTTGATACCTATTATTTATTGCCATTTTATTGTTCATATTTCTTCTTCTTCTTCTTCTTCTTCTTCTTCTTCTTCTTCTTCTTCTTTTTCTTTTTCTTTTTCTTTTTTCTTCCTCTTCTTAAAGAATACCCTTCAACCTTTAATATAATAATATAATACTGGTTTGGTGGTGATTAACTCCTTTAGCTTTCTCTTGTCTGTGAAGCTCTTTATCTGACCTTCAATTCTAAATGATAGTTTTGCTAAATAGCATAATCTTGGTTGTAGGTCCTTGCTATTCAACACTTTAAATATTTCTTGCTACTCCTTCTGGTCTGTAAAGTTTCTGTTGAGAAATCAGCTAATGGTCATATGGGTGCTCCCTTGTAGGCAACTAACTGCTTTTCTCTTGCTGCTTTTAAAATTCTGTCTTTGTCTTTAACCCTTGGTATTTTAATTATGATGTATCTTGGTGTGGGCCTCTTTGTGTTCATTTTGTTTAAGACTCTCTGCACTTCCAAAACTTATAAGTCTATTTCTTTCACCAGGCAGGGGAAGTTTTCTTTCATTGTTCCTTCAAAAAGGTTTTCAATATCTTGTACTCTCTCCCCATAATGCAAATGTTGTCATGCTTAAAGTTGTCCCATGGGCTCCTTATACTATTTTCATTAGTTTTGCTTGTTTGTTTTTCTGTTCTGATTGGTTTTTTTTGTGTGTGTGTTTTGTTTTGTTTTTTGCTTCCTCATATTCCAAATTATTGATTTGATTCACAGAATCCTTTGCCTACAGTTAAATTCCTTTAAATTATTCCTTATTTCAGTTACTATATGCTTAATTTCTGACTGGTCCTTTTTCATGTCTTTGACATTCACAGTAAGTCCCTAGAAGCTCTCAGTAATTCCTTTGAAGCTCTCATTAAGTCCCTTGAAGCTCTCATTAAGATCCTTGAGTAACCTTATAGCCATTGTTTTGAACTCTCTATTCAGTAGTTTGCTTGCTTCCATTTCTTTCATTTGTGACATTTCTTTATTTTCACATTTTGGCTGCTTCCCTGTTTCTGTTTCTATGTTTTAGGTAGAATTGTAATGTCTCCTGGAATTGTAGGATGACCTTGTGCAGTAGGTGTCCTATAGGGCTCAGTGGCTCAGCCTCCCCAGTCACCTGAGCTGGGCACTCTAGGTGTGCTCTTGTGTGGGCTGTGTGCACAGTCTTGTTGTAGTCCATGGAGCCTTGATTGCTGTTGGCATCACTGGGAGGAATTGATCTATAGGCCAGTTGGCTGTGAGGACCAACTGCATCTACAGTGAATGAGCTTCTGTGCAGGAGACACCCCTCTGAAGCAAGACTTGCTTTACTGGGGTTTTGGTGCTCACTGAGTCTGCCCATTGAGTGTGGTACTTGTGGATGTGTAGAGTTGTAATCTGGTAGGGTATGAAGCTGTCCACTGGGTGCCTCCTGGGAGATGCACTGCCCAAGGCCACGTAGCAAGAGCTACAGAGAGATCTGTAGATGCCTGCAACTTATATGAGGTTATGAAGTGCCCAGGAGAGGCCCAGCTGTGATCAAGGCAGGCTGGTGCTAGCTCTGGGCCTTGGGCCTTTAAGTGTTAGTTTTGGGGCACACTGATGCCAGCTGATGCTTGTGTGATAGATTTTGACAAGGTCGGCAGCCTGAGCCAGGACAGGTCACTCATATGGAAAAGCCTCCGCAAACAGCTTGGGGCTGCAAATTGGATGGGGCAGGGCCTCAGGGAATCACCAGGGTGGAGCGAACAGTGTGGGCCATGCTGATGGAAACTCAGATATGGCTGCCAGTTAGCTCTGTGACAGGGGAGGTCCTGACAGGAACAATGACCCCTGTTTGGGAGAAAGCCATCCCTGAGTTTCTGTCCCAATGCCAGATAGTCCAGTTCCTCCCTCTATATCCCTGGATTCTAACAAAAACACCATCCAGCACTGGAGCTCTGAGGAAACAGGACTGTGTAAGTTCATGCACAGGCCCTTTAAGGGGGCATCTGGGACTCCAGCAGTCTCTGTGTCACTCAGCCACAATCCCTGCTGGTTTTTACAGCCCAGTGTTACAGGGTCTTCTCTTCCTAGCCCTGGAACTCTGGGCTGGACATCGGGTGTGGTGCTGGGATCCCTTGTTTCTCATGGGAGGCCTTAGAGATATCCCTTTCAACTAAGAAAATGCCACACTTGAGTGTTGGACCATCCTGTTCCGTGCCTCCACCCCTCCTACCAATTCAATGTGCTTTCTTCTTTACTTTTCTAGTTGTAGGGTTTCCATCCAGCCACACTCAGGCAGTTCTGAATGATGGTTGTTCTGTATTTTAGTTGTAATTTTGATGTGGTTGCGGGTGGGGGTGAGTACCTGAATTTATCTCTGCAACCATCGTGGTTCTCCCTTCAAGGTATTTCTTATTTCACTTCTTTTTCTTCTTTGATTATTGGTTGGTTGTTCAGGATTGCCTTCTTTAATTTCAACGTGTTTGAGAAATTTCCAACTTTCAGTTATTTATTTCTAGTTTCATAGTGCTGTTGTAGTCAGAAAAGTTATTTGATATAATTTCTATATTCTGAATTTTTTGAGGCCTGTTTTGTCTCCTAACATCTGACATAGTCTAGAAAATTTTCTACATGTATTTCAGAAGAATGTCCATTATGCTGTTATTGGATGAAATATTCTGTAAATGTCTGCTAGGTACTTGTGATCTATAGTGTTGTTCAACTCTGTTGTTTCCTTATTAGTTCTCTGTCTGGATGCTCAGTGTATTTTTGAGAATATGCTATTGCATTCCCCATCTATTATTGCATTTCTGTTTACTTCTCTTTTTTAGTTCTGTTAGTATTTGCTATGTTTTGGTGTCTGATGTTGGGTTCATACGAACTTACCATTGTTCTAGTTCCTTGATAGATTGACACCTTTATTATGATATGATGACTTTCTTTGTCTCTTTTGACCATTTTTAGCCAGTCTATTTGGTTTGGTATAAGTATAGCTCTGCCTGTTTTATATTGGTTACCATCTGCTTAATATATTTTTGTTCATTTCTGCACTCTCAGTCTATGTGCATTCTTAGAGATAAAGTGAGTCTCTTGTGGCAGCAAAATATTGGATCTTATTTTGGTTTTGTATTTTAATCCATTCAGCCTCTTTAAAGCTTCCACTGGAGCATTTAATCTTTTTACAATTGAAGTAATTATTGATGGGTATGGACAAAGTATCGCCATTTTGTACACTGTTTTCCTGACTGTTTACTTCATTCTTTGTTCCTTGTGTTTGTCTTTTCTTTCTCTATGATTTGATGATATCTTGTAGTTGTATGCTTTGACTCCTTTATCTTAATTTTTGTGTAGCTACTTTTTCTTTGTGACTACATGAAGTCTTATATGAGCTATATTTATTTGTAATATATTTAAGCTGATAAAGTTTAATTTTAATAGTATACAGAAACCTTATACTTTTATTTTTTTCCTCCTCACAGTTCAAGTTATTGATGTTACAATTTACATATTTTTAATATTTTGTGTCCAATAGCAAATATTGAGCTATGGTTATTTTTAATGATTTTGTTTTTAACTTTTAAATTAGAATTGTAAGTGAATTAAACACTATCATCACAATATTATAAAATCTGATATTTGAGGCATATTTACATTGCCTCTGAGTTTTACATATACATGTATATTAATATGTTTCTCCTTTTATTACTTTTGATAAACATCCTTGAGTATGTTTTATAACATAGTTCTAGTGGTGATGAACTAACTCCCTCAGCTTTTGTTTGTTTATTTGTGAAAGTTTTTATCTCTTCTTCATTTCTGAAGGACAGCATTTTCAGGCATAGTATTTTGGATTAACAGTTTTTTCTTTCTTTCAATATTTAAAATATATTATTCCACACCCTTGGCTTGCAAAGTTCTCTTGAGAAACTGATGACAGTCTTAAAGGGATCCCATTGTATGTGGCAACTCACTTTTCTCTTGCTGTTTTCAAAGTTCTCTCTTAGTCTTTGACAATTTATTAACATTGTTTATCAGTGTAGCCCTTTTTAGATTCAATCTGTAGTTATGTGCCACTTAACAACAGGGATATATTCTGAGAAATGCAATGTTAGGTGATTTTACCACTGTGTGAACCTACACAAATCTAGATGGTGTGTCCTACTACGGCAATAGTATGAGATACTTCTATGGGACTGGCAGCACAGTAGGCTAATTTCCACCAGCATCACCACAAACACGCGAGTAATTGTAATGTCCACTTATAGCGGCTTTTCTTTTTTGTAATGCACATGCCTATTTTAAGCTTAGATTCCCAAGATTTTAATTTCAAAGAGGCATCAGTTTCAATGAAGGCTATTTCAGCCAACACACTGATAGCCACACAAAGGGATAAAGAGCCAGGCCACCTCCCTCCAGTGAGGCACCTTTGTTTTAGATCTTGGTTGATTTCAATAATTGACCAGTTGGGCTTGCTTGTATTTTAATCTTCCTGGACTTTAAATTCTTGCATGCACGTTTTAAATTCACCAGTCCTGGATGTCCCGCTTACATGTCCTGGTGGGTTTTAACTAAGTGCTGTATTTAGCAGTGGGCAGGGCTTAAAATGTGCTTCCCTAGTAAAGTGCTATGGTAGCTACAAGACCGGTATACTCATTAGGTAAGAACCTGAATCACACAGAACTGCCTGCCACATTTCCTGGCCAAACAAGGCCACATGCTCGGTTCTGTAGGTTGTCGAAGCTGTTGGACAGGCTCTCTGCATTGGTAAGTGGAACTTCAAGGGGAATCACACAGCTGCCCAGGTGCTCTGGTCAGGCTGCACTATGGGCTATATTAGGAAGTAGACAGGCTTTGAAAGCTGATTCCCTGTGCAGGCAGGGCCACAGACTAGGTTTCAAGGCCAGTTTGGCTTATTGACTGAGACTCAAATCAGGCATAACTGCCCATCAGGCTCCCTGACCAGATTGGCCATCAGCTCAGCTCTGCAGATGGGCAGAGCCACTGGTTGGGATATCTACTCGGGTGTCATTGTGAGGAAGAATGCAATCAGCCAAGATCTGAGTGCTGGTTGGTATAAACCTCATCCCTTTTCTCTGTCTCAATCTGATCTCCAGTTGTCAAGATATGCAAATTCCCCTGTGATCCCTGAGAGGTGTTCCCATAGTGGGGTCCTAGGCAGCATCCTACCACACTGAAGTAGCCAGATGTCCACTCTGAGCTCTTCCCCTCGCCCCGCCAATGGATAAACCATAGACCCAGGAGCATCTTGGTGTGATGCTATACCAGCATGGGGGGGGGGGGGAGGGAAACAATGTGGTCAGAGTGTAGCCATCCCTCTTACTTTTCTAACGTGGTCCTCTCAGTTCCTGTGATCTAAGGAGGGGGGTGATTTAGCCTTATCCCCATGCTGTGCATGTTTGCAATGGCAGTTTATACATGGATAGCTGTGAGTTGGTCTTCTTGGGAGGGGGACTGAAATCCGGAACAACCTGAGTTGATGGCACAACCCTGTCTGATGACACCAAATAGATTTCTGAAGGAAGCTCCACCTTCCCAGGTATCTTAGGGTGGTCAGGAAGGGCCTTTCTGGGAGGTGATATATGAGTCTACTGAATAAAATAAAGGCGCATATCTGGGGTGAGATCATTTTAGGTAAGAGAAGCAACAAAGGCTATATCCCTGAGGTGGATAGGTGCTTGATATTTAGAGGAACAGAAAAGTCAGTTTGACCAAAGGAAAGCAAAGGTAGAAAATCAGGTCAGAGTTCTTGGCAAGGACCAGATAACACTGGTTTGGTAATTCAGGGTTTCTCAGTCTTGGCACTATTGTAATTTGATCCAGATAATTTTTGTTGTGAAGGCTGTCTTATGCATTGTAGGTTAATTAGCAACATTATAGCAGCATTTTTGACCCGTGCCCACCAGCAATAGAAACCCCTTTCCGTGTGATAACCAAAATGTCTCTAGACTTTGGCAAATGTCCCTAGGAGGCACATTGTTTCTGGTTCAGAACGGCTATTGCAGCCTATGCAAAGTCCTTTCTATTTATTCTATGTTATCCAAGATTATTGACCATTTAATAGAGAAGTTGCAAGATATGATAGACATTATATAAAGGACCACACTAGACATGGGGGTATGAAGGGAGGTCAGTGAGGAAATAATAGTAGAGATCCAGGTGAGATATAACTGGACTTGGACTGCAGAAGCCATTATTGATAGGATTTACTGATAAGTGTGATAGAAAGAGTAAGATAAAGAAATACAATAAAGGAGACTCCAATTTTTGACCAGAGTAATTAGAGAATGAAAAGGTCAATTTGATGGTTAATTTTATGTGTCAACATTACTTGGGTAAAGGATGCCCAGATAGCAGTAAAACATTTTTTCTGCGTTTGTCTCTGATAGGGTTTCCAGAAGAGATTGACATTTCAATCAACAGACTGAGTAAAGAAAATAGCCCTCACCAATATAAGGCAGGTATTATACAATGCATCAAGTGTGGGGCCATTTCTAACATCATTCTCAAGCCATATGAAAGTGTCAGCTTAAAAACTAGCCAGCCCAGCCAGTGTGGCCCAGTGGTTGAGTGTCAACTATGAGTCAAAAGGTCATGGTTTGATTCTCGGTCAGGGCACATGCATGGGTTGTGGGCTTGATCCCCACTAGGGAGACATGCAGGAGGCAGATGATCAGTGATTCTCTCTCATCACTGATGTGTCTATCCCCCTCTCCCTCTCCCTTCTTCTCTCTAAAATAAATAAAAGACACATTTGTTAAAAAAAATTAGCCTGCTATATTTGGTCAAACATTTAATTAACTCACCCCTAATGCCTTGGCAGGGCCAGATGTTCCCCACCTGTGCAATACATAGAGGTCCTGGATAAAACAAAAGTACTAAGGGAGGTTGATTTTTCTCTCTTTCCTTGAGGTGGGACATCTCTCTTCTCTTGCCCTTGGGCATCAGCACTCCTGATTCTTGAGTTTCAGTTTCTCCAGACTTCAAACTGGAATCAGAAATTACAGGTCAGCCCCCTGATTCTTAAGCCTTTGGATTTAGAGTGAATTATACTGTTGGCTTTCTTAGTTCTTCAGCTTGCAGATAGCAGATTGTGGGTCTTTCAGCTTTCATCATCTCATGAGCCAATTACTATAATACATAGTATCTACTTTCTATCATCTATCTATCTATCTATCTATCTATCTATCTATCTATCTATCTATCATCTATCTATCATCTATCATCTATCTATCTTATTATCTTTTTGGTTCTGTTTCTCTGGAGATCTTCAATACACCCATTGACTTCAGTGAGAAACCTCACTAGAGGTGAGGGGTAAAAAGTTGTGAGGATGGACATCAAGAGAGGGAGAGAAGTTTGAAGGTAATAGCAATTTTGTCATGTACATATGTAACTTGAGATACTCTTAGATATTCAAGTTGAGAAAATGAGTAGGCTCTTGGATACACAAGTTGGGGGTTAAAGGGAGTAATTTGGGAAGAAACAAAAAATTGAAAATCAGTATATAGATACTTTTAAAAGTCACAGGGCCAGATTTAATCACCTAAAATCCGCTATAAAAATGTATGTCAAAAAAGTGTTCCCAAAGCTCTGCAGGACATTTATGTCTTTGAGTGAAAAACATTGATTCCTGATACCTATTGAACAACACCTGAACTACTAACATTAAATAGAACCACATTCCTTTTGATGTCATCATATTTTTGTCAACTATGTATTGCATGAAAACCAACATTGGACAGGAAGTGAGAATGTCAACTCCATTGGATTTTACAATGTGAGAAGTTGCACAATGCCCCAAAGGTGCACGCATTGCATGGTAACAAAATCAGCACATCATTTTTCTTTCAAATATGGTGTATCTTTAATATGATTGTAAAGTTGTTAGATAATGAATTAATTTCCCATGGCTGCTGTAATAAATTACCACAGATTGAGTTATTTAAGACAACACGAAGTTATTCTATTCCAATCCTGAGAGGTCAGAAGTCCTAAATTGTTTCACTGCAGGAAAGGGAAGTGTTGGAGGACTACACACCTCTGTGGGCACTGGTGGATCTGTTTCTTTGCCTTTTCCAGCTTCCGTAGCTGCATCCTTTGGAGGACTGGGCTCCAGGCTCCTTCCTCCATCTTTCAACACAGCAGTGCAGCATCTTCAAAGTTTTATGTTTCTATGGACAATCTACCTGCTGTCTCCTTTCACCTCCTTTCCTCCCTCTTGTAAGGACCTCTGTGATGACAGCATGCCATTCAGATAATCCAGGATAGTCTGCCTATCTTTGTATCCTTAAATTAATCATGTATGCAAAGTAACTTCTGTCATATAGGGTAAAGCATTCACAGACTCTGGGGATTTGATTCTGAATATCTTTGGAGGACATTTTTTCAACCTACCACAGGACATGAATATATAGTAAGTTGCTTGAAACTAATTATTTAAAAAATGGAACAATTAGGTATTTTTTTCTAAAGCATTTTTATTTTTTACTTTTTTTGACCCAGTCTTTTTTAAAAAAAATATTCTTTATTGAGTAAGTTATTACATATGTGTCCTTATCCCCACATTACCCCCCATCCCCAACCCCCCACACTCATGCCCTTACCCCCTGTTGTCTGTGTCCATTGGTTAGGCCCATATGCATGCATATAAGTCATTTGGTTGATTTCCCCCCCTTACCCCCACCCTCCCCTACCTTCCCTCTGAGCTGTCAGAGTGGCTATCATCAACAAATCAACAAACGACAAGTGCTGGTGAGGATGTGAAGAAAAAGGAACCCTCGTGCACTGCTGGTGGGAATGCAGACGGGTGCAGCCTCTGTGGAGAACAGTATGGAGTTTCCTCAAAAAACTAAAAATGGAACTGCCATTTGACCCAGTGATGTCACTTCTAGGAATATATCCCAAGAAACTAGAAACACCAATTAGAAAGGATATATGCACCCATATGTTCATAGCAGCACAATTCACCATAGCTAAGATTTGGAAACAGCCTAAGTGCCCATCAGCAGATGAGTGGATTAAAAAACTGTGGTACATCTGCACAATGGAATGCTATGCTGAGGTAACAAAGAAGGAGTTCTTACCATTTGCAACAGCATGGATGGAACTGGAGAACATTATGCTAAGTGAAACAATTAGGTATTTCTTGTGGCCTAGAGGTATTCTGATAAAGGCTACAGAGGCAATAAAAATACCCAAACTGTGAACGCTTTAATACTTTGACCTAGGAAGTAATGTAGTTAGAGGCACAAAGATTTCCAAATACTGAGTTCTGAAGTATCCCCAGGGAGTGGCTATAAGGTTAAGCCTCGGACTGACCCATTGGCAAAGCCACAAACAAGTCCTAGCTTAGAGGGCACAGCCCTCTTAGCATAATTAGGCTTGACCTTATGATGCTCCCTAGATCTTATCTGGGAAGCTAATGGGCTGTGGGAGGTGCAGCAAGTGCTGCCAAAACAAGTGAAACTCACAAGAATATTGAGACCACTACCTTGTTTACCTCTGGTTGTAAAATAAAGGCTCAGCTTGCCTCTGGATCCCTCTCTGTGGCCTCAGCCAGGCACAGGAAGATCCACCTAGACCCAGCTTAGGCTCTTTGTCCAGCGGTTCTCAACCTGTGGGTCGCGGCCCCTTTGGCGGTCGAACGACCCTTTCACAGGGGTCGCCTAAGACCATCCTGCATATCAGATATTTACATTACGATTCATAACAGTAGCAACATTACAGTTATGAAGTAGCAACGAAAATAATTTTATGGTTGGGTCACAACATGAGGAACTGTAGTTAAAGGGCCAGAAGGTTGAGAACCACTGTACTTTGTCTTTTCTACATCCTTCGCCGCCCTTCTCCCCCCTCCCCTCCCCGACCCCCCCCCCCCCCCCCAGGCTCACGGAACCCTTGGCTGTGCTGGCACGGCACAATTTACACTTTGGGAAATTAAAAAAAATATTCAGCAAAGGAGATCATAAAAGAATAGTTAATAGTATAGCAGTAAAATTAAGAAAGTGTGGAAACTCAGAAGGCAAGGGAAAGATGCTTAAAGGAGGGAACAGTCATATGTACTCACACCACTCCTCCAGTGAGCAAGGTGAGATGCAAGGTGAAATCTCATATTTGTTTTTGGACACAACTGGGAGCCCTAATAGAAATACAAATACATTTTAGCAATTAAGTGTCCTGCCACAGTATAGTGAAGAATCTTATAAGCTAGCCTTCAAAAAATATCTGTGGCCTCAAACAGTATATCTACGACAAAAGTTATCTATTATCTATATATCTCTATCTATTCATCCATCTATCATTTTATATTTCTCTTTTTTACCTGAAATTTAGATTTTAATGAGTAGTTTGTGGTCATTTGTTCATTGTAAGAATCTTATTCTGGAGGCTATTAGACTGTTGACATCCTAGATAAATCTATTTTCAGTGTATTGCCAAAATGGTCAAGAGGCCAGCATTCACTATTTATCTTTTCAGAAAGCCACGAAGGAAGCAAATGGAATGATAACTATTCTTCAAGACTTTTTTTCTGAGGTTCCGGCACATACCAGCATCATGGAATCAGAGGTACAAAACTAAAGGAGAAACATTATTAATGAATTTCTCTTGACATACATGTAGTTTAAGTTTGAATGGTACAGAGGTATATCTGACCAACAACCTGGATTCATGTGTAGGAACTCTTGTATATCTAGTTGGAAGTCTTGTATATCTAGTTGCTTTTTAACTGACCCCGAGTTAATCTGGAAAATATTGGCAGTATTGGCAAAGGAGCATAGTCAGTACATAAATTGATTTAATCATTAATTCATGTATTCATTCATTCAACAAACACTAGACTTACTAAGTACCAGGAAAGAGAGCTTAAAACTGACCACATTCTCCCTGATGTGTTTATTAGGATCAGAGCAAAAGAAGAAAGAGGAGATCACAGAACAAAGCGTATATGATGTGGCAAAATTAAGTAATCTCATTTAAACAATTTCAGATCCTACCTATTTTTATTTATTTTTATTGAATTTATTGGGGTGACATTGGTTAATAAAATTATATAGATTTCAGGTGTATGATTGATTCTACAGTACGTCATCTGTATATTGTATTGTGTATTCACAACTCTAAGTCAAATCTCCTTCTATTACCAGTTATCCCTCCTTTATCTTCTTCTATATCCCTGTTCTCTGTATCCATAAGTCTGTCTCCACTTTGTTAGTTAATTTTGTTCATTAGATTCCACATATAAGTGAAATCATATGGTATTGTATTTTTCTGACTGGCTTATTTCACTTAGCATAATACTCTCCAGGCTCATCCATGCTGTCACAAAAGGTAAGATTTCCTTCTTTTCTTACAGCTGAGTAGTATTCCATTGTATAAATGTACCACAGTTTTCATCTGCTCATCTACTGATGGGCGCTTGGGTTGCTTCCAAACCTTGGCTATCTATATAATAAAAGCATAATATGCTAATTAGACCAGACCTCCTTCCAGATGTCCTTCCTTCCAGACAAAGCTGCAGCAGATGGGGGCCTTGGCAGAGGGGACAGAGGCCCCCGGCTGTGGCAGCAGTGGGCTGGGGCTGGGGCCAAGCGCCTTGCACAAATTTCGTGCATCAGGCCTCTAGTTATAAATAATGCTGCAATGAACACAGGGGTGCATTTATTCATTCAAATTAGCATTTCAGGTTTCTTTGGATATATTCCCAGAATTGGAATCGCCAGGTTATAAGGCAGTTCCATTTTTAATTTTTTGAGATAATTTCATATTTCTTTCCATAGTGACTGAAAAAAATCTGCATTCCCACCAACAGTGTTTGAGGGTTCCCTTTTCTTCACATCTTCACCAACACTTGTTTGTTGATTTATCGATGATAGCCATTCTGACAAGTGTGAGGGTGATATCTTATTGTGGTTTTAATTTGCATGTCTCTGATGATTAGTGATGATGAGCATCCTTTCATACGTCTATTGGTCATCTGTACGTCCTCTTTGGAGAAGTATCTATTCAGAGCATTGGCCCATTTGTTAATTGGATTGTTTGTTTTTCTAGTGTTGAGATCTATGAGTTCTTTATAAATTTTGGCTATTAACACCTTATCAGGTATATCAGTGGATATGTTCTCGCATTCAGTGGGCTGTCTTTTCATTTTGTTGATGGTTTCCTTTGCTATGCAAAAATTGGGACTACATCAAACCCTACCTTTGTTTAAATATAATTTTTTTCAGTTGAATTATATTTACTTTAAAAAATATATAGCAACATTATGCTATTAGGCGCTTCATCAAAAAGATTTCAAATGGCTTGATTTTTATATATTTATTTATTTTATTGTTGACAATGTTACAGAAGTCCCCCATTCCCCTTCCCTTTACCCATCTTCATCCTGCCCTAGTTCCCCCTCCTTCTGGCCATCACCACACTTTTTTTCTGTGTTCATAGTCTATGCACATATGTTCTATGGCTAATCTCTTTACCTTTCATCTTCTTCATCCAGTTCCTCCCAACCCCCTCTCTGACAATTTGTTCCATGTATCCATGCCTCTGGTTCAATTTTGTTCATCAGTTTATTTTGTTCATAGATTCCACATATAAGTGAGATTATATGGTATTTTTCTATCTCTGGCTTATTTCACTTAGCATAATAATCTCCAGATTCATCCACACAAAAGGTAAGAGTTCCTTCTTTTTTGTACCTGTATAGTATTCCCTTATGTAATAACTTGTACCAGTTTCCAGCAGAATATCAAATGAACAGAGCAAAATATATATATTACATACTTTCCACTCGTCTCAATAACATGTTTATTTCAACATCTATGTTGAACAATTGAAGTGTGTACATTATTGAGTAATGACCAGGTAAAATTTAAATAAAATTCATCTTGCCGAAACCGGTTTGGCTCAGTGGATAGAGCGTCGATCTGTGGACTGAAAGGTCCCAGGTTTGATTCCGGTCAAGGGCATGTACCTGGGTTGCGGGCACATCCCCAGTGGGAGATGTGCAGGAGGCAGCTGATCGATGTTTCTCTCTCACCGATGTTTCTAACTCTCTATCTCTCTCCCTTCCTCTCTGTAAAAAATCAATAAAATATATTTAAAAAAACAAAAACAAAAACAAAAACTCATCTTTTTTATACCAATATTTGTTGTATTTGCTGTCATTTTAAATCCCTTTTATTTTAGGGAACAGTAATAGTTATAAACACTTTTCCCCCTAATTCAAAACTTTCCCCCTAATTCAAAACTTTCAGCGCTAAAGTTCAGCTATTTTTCATAAAGACAGAAGCCATGTAATATTCCCTGTCCCTTAAGGATATTTAGAGGGTGTATTGTATTTACACTTTGCAGTTTGAACTGGGGTATTGAAATGAAAGAAATCCACTTTGAGCCTCAGTGACTAGCCTTACTGTAATGCACAGAATGTAAGGCTAACTCGTTAGTACAAGCTCATTCGATTTTATTTTTATCCTTAATGTTAACAGCCTGTTGAGAAAACCCTATGCTTAGTTTTAAAGTATAAATTTACAAGGCCCCTGGAACCACCTAACAGTGGAAAACTTTAGAGTCCAAACAGAAAGATGTTAACCCATGTACACTTTACTTAAATAATGAGGCTGCACTGTAGTAACCCCAATGACAAGGGGCTTACAGAAAAGAGGCCCAGTTCTCTGTTGCATCGTTCCTTCATGGATGGATCAAGAGAATACCTTGCCAATTCCTTTTCCCTAACCTCTTCTGCATATAAGAATTCATTAAGTTTCCATTTGGCCTCCTCCCAGTTTCCCTTGTACTGCCTTTGGCCAATAATCACTCATCAAGAATGGTTGGCAATGAACCTGTGAAACAGGATCTTCCCTGTGCGCCCTGCCCAAGTGAAATCAGAAGCATTTCACCTAACAATTTGGAAGAATTTCATGTCTGTTTAAGAATATGCTTTCCCAGCGCCGTTCTCAGGAGACATTCGCTAATCTATATTTATGTTTTCCTGCTCCCTCTTATCCTGGCAAACAGTGCTCCTAGAATAAGGTTGTCATTTAAAACACAGGAGCCTCAGTTTAGTTAGAATTTCACATCAACCATGAAAGCATTTTTAGTATAAGTGTGTCCCCAATATTGAATAAGATACTAAAAAATATTCCTCTCTTTAACTGAAATTCAAATTTCAATGAGTATTCTGTATTAAGTTGCTGAATCTAACAATCCTATTCTGAGCATTATGAGGGTATTGACCTCCTACAGAGATCTGTTGTAGTGCAGTGCCAGAATGGTCAAGAGGCCAGAACTTACTGTGCATCTTTTCAGAAAGCCAGGAAGGAGGCCAAAAGTAATGACAGCTGTTCATCAACAAGTTTTCCTGAGGTTTCTGCCTTTCAGAAGAGTGGCCATCAGCTTATTCTCATATTAAAAGCTCAAAGGATTCAAGTCTTTTATCTCAGTGCACAACAGCAGGTTGTAAAATCTTTTCTCTTAATCAACAACTTTTGAAGACCAATTTAATGCTACTTGTAATATATTGATTCAAAGCTATTAATGTCCATAATATTAAAACAGTAATGAAAATTTTAAACCATTGTACATTACCTCAAAATATTTTAGAATTAGAAAGAAAATCACACTACAAAGAGCACAGACTTAGATATGATTTGATATATTTGATGCATTATTTACTAGGGGGCCATAGGCCTGAGTGAGCCTCAATTTTCATATCTGTAAATTGGACATATGGTAGTGTTGCTGTGTGCATCATACAATAGTTAAGTAAGGACTTAGCAGAGAACCAGGGATGAAATAGAAAGATCATCCTATCTAATAATAGACAAAAATGGTAATTAACCATACCTGCACTATGCTTCCCATTGGCTAATCAGCAGGATATGCAAATTAACTGCCAACAAAGATGGCGGCCAATAGCCATGCAGCTGAAGCAAACATGAGGCTTGCTTGCTCCAGTGATGGAGGAAGCCAAGGTTCCCTGCCTGGCGCAGCCCAGGTCTGAGCTCCGGATGCAACAATGTTGCAATTATAGAAGCTAAACAAACCCCAGATACCTGATTTCAGCCAGCCACAGCCTCAGAGCTGGAGCCGGGCCTCAGAGCTGGAGCCGGCTCTCAGCTCCAGTGACAGCTATAGAAGGTAAATAAATCCCATAATAAAAAAAAAAAAAAAAAAAAAGAGGCTGGGAGCTTCAGTCTCCTGCCAGCCTGAAAACGGCCCTCAGCCCCTCACCCAGACTGGCCAGGCACCCCAGTGGGGATCCCCACCCTGAAGGGGGTGTGACCAGCTGAAAACAGCCATCAGCCCCTCACCCAGGCTAGCCAGGCACCCAAACAGGACCCCCACCCTGATCCAGGACACCCTTCAGGGCAAACCAGCTGGCCCCCACCCATGCACCAGGGCTCTATCCTATAAAGTAAAAGGGTAATATGCAAACTGACCCTAACAGCAGAAAGACTGGGAATGACTGGACACTATGACACACACTGACCACCAGGGGGCAGACGCTCAATTCAGGAGCTGCCCTCTGGTGGTCAGTGCGCTCTCACAGAGGGGAGCTCTGCTCAGCCACAAGCAAGGCTGATGGCTGCCAGTACAGTGGTGGTGGTGGGAGCCTCTCCTGCCTCCTCAGCAGTGCTAAGGATGTCAGACTGCAGCTTAGGTCTGCTCCCCGCTGGCAAGTGCATATCCCCCAAGGGCTGCTGGGCTGCCAGAGGGATGTCTGATTGCCATCTTAGGCTCAATCCCCTGGGGAGCAGGCCTAAGCCAGCAAGTGGTCACCCCTGAGGGGTCCCAGACTGCTAGAGGGCACAGGACGGGCTGAGGGACCCCCTAACCCTGAGTGCAAAAATTTGTGTGCACTGGGCCTCTAGTCCTATATAATAGAAGGCTAACATACAAATCGCCCAAACAGTGGAACAATCAGTCGCTATGACATGCACTGACCACCAGGGGGCAGATGCTCAACACAGGAGCTGCCCCCTGGTGGTTAGTGCACTCCCACAGCTGGAGTGCTGCTCAGCCAGAAGCCAGTCTCACAGCTGGTGAGCACAGTGGCAGTGGTGGGAGCCTCTCCTGCCTCTGCAGCAGCACTAAGGGTGTCCGACTGCCAGCTTAGGCCCACTCCCCATCCCTCAAGGGCTCCCAGACTGTGAGGGCACAGGCCGGGCTGAGGGCCCACCTCCAGTGCACAAATTTCATGCACCGAGCCTGTTGTTTAATTATAAATAGAATTATGTTTGGAGGCATAGATGATATATCATTTAGTAAAATTATTAACTATCTTAAGATTGCTAAGAAAACATAGTAGGCTCAAACATAAAGATAATAAAATAAATTAAGTTTAACATCACAAATATTTTAATACTTAATTATAAAATATTTTAGGAAAATAACCAAATATAGAGAAAAAGACTAGCATACTTGCTATTTGAGATTAAAATGTGCAATGGATATTCATCATTTTAAAACGGTAACCAAAGGTATATATTTTAATGTGGATATATATTCATTTTTCATTAATCAAATATATTTTACAACTGTAATATCACTGTAGTCACTGTACTAATGGATATCTTTAGCCAATTACAGAGAACACAGAAAGGCACAAATACTACAGAAATTAGGGAGCAGAGTTGAACCTAGTTATTTATTCCATGATGATAATTTTACCATAAAATATTTTTTACATTTTAGGATTTTATTTTATTTTTTCAATTAGAGTTGAGATACAGTATAGTTTCAGGTGCACAACCCAGTGACTGGAGATGTATATAGCTTACAAAGTGATCATCCGATAAATCTAGTGCCATCTAACAACATATACAGTTATTATAATGTTAGTGACTATATGTCCTATGCTGTACTTTACATCCCCATGCTTATGCTGTACCTGCTAATTTGTACTTTCTTTTATTCATATTGTTGAAACTATTACATATTTCCCCTTCATTTTTCAGCCTTCTCCTACCCCCCAGGCCAGGCTTCACCCCCTGTTGGTTATGCTTATATGCATACAAGTACATTGGTTGCTCTCTTACAGCCTCCCCACCCCCACAACCTCCCCTGCCTTCCCTCTGAGTTTTGGCAGTCTGTTCAATGCTTCTATGTATCTAGATCTATTTTCGTTCATCACTTTATGTTGATCATTGTATTCCACAAATGAGGAGATTATGTGATATTTATCTTTCCCTGATTGGCTTATTTTGCTTAACGTAATACTCTCCAGGTCCATTCATGTTATTGCAAATGGTAAGAGTTCTTTCTTTTTTACAGCAGAATAGCATTCCATTGTGTAGATGTACCACAGTTTTCTAATCCACTCATCTGCTGATGCACACTTAAGCTGTTTCCAAATCTATGCTATTATAAATTGTGCTGCTATGAACATGGGGGTGCATATATTCTTTCTGATTGGTGTTACTGATTTTTTTTTTTTTTGATATATTCATAGCAGTGGGATTACGGGGTCAAATGGGAGTTCCATTTTTAATTTTTTGAGGAAACTCCATACTGTCTTCCACAGTGGCTGCACCAGTCTACATTCCCACCAGAAGTGTATGAGGTTTCCCTTTTCTCCACATCCTCAACAACACTTGTCATTTATTGATTTTTTGATGATAGCCATTTTGAAAGATGTGAGATAGTGCCTCATTGTCATTTTGATGTGCATCTCTTGGGTGATTAGTGATTTTAAGCATGTTTTCACATGCCTCTTGGTCTTCTGTATGTCTACTTTTGAAAGTGTTTATTTAGGTCCTTTGCCCATTTTTTGATTGGATTGTTTATCTTCCTTTTGTTAAGCTATATGAAATCCCTATAAATTTTGGAGATTAAACCTTTATAAGATGCAACATTGGCAAATATGTTCTCCCATACAATAGGCTCTCTTGTTATTTTGTTGATGGTTTATTTTGCTGTGCAGAAGCTTTCTATTGGATATAGTCCCATTTGTTCATTTTCTCCTTAGTTTCCATTGTCCTAGGAGCTGTATTGGTAAACATACTGCTATGAGATATATCTGATATTTTGCTGCCTATAGATTCTTCTCAGATTTTTATGGTTTCTTGTCTTATATTTAAGTGTTTTATGCATTTTGAGTTTATTTTTGTGTATGGTGTAAGTTGATGGTCTAGTGTCATTTTTTTGCATGTATCTGTCCAATTTTCCTAACACCATTTATTGAAGAAACTGTCTTGACTCCATTGTATGCTCTTGCCTCCTTTGTCAAATATTAATTGAGCATAATGGCTTGGGTTGATTTTAAAGGGGATTGTGTTGTGGGTAGCATGGACATTTTAATGATGTTTCTACTAATCCATGAACACTGTATTTTATTCCACTTATTTATATCCTCCTCTATCTCCTTTTTTCAACATCCTGTAGTTTTCTGAGTACAGGTCATCAGTTAACTTTATTTCTAGGTATCTTAATTTGTTTGTTGCAATGGTAAATGGGATTGGTTTTTTAGTTTCTCTTTCTGTGAGTTCATTATTGGTGTTGAAAATGCCATAGATTTCTGGGTGTCAATTTTGTATCCTGTTGAAATGCTGAATTCATTTATTAAATCTAGTAATTTTTTGATGGAGTCTTTAGGGTTTTCTATGCACAATATCATGTCATCTGCGAATAATGACAGTTTTACTTCTTTTCCATTTTAGATGCCTTTTATTACTTCTTCTTATCTAATCGCTATGGCTAGCATTTCCAGTACTATGTCAAACAGGATTGGTAAAAGTGGACATCCTTGTCATGTACCTGTTCTTACAGGAAATGGTTTTAGTTTTTGCCCATTCATTGAGTATGATGTTGGCTGTAGGTTTGTCATATAAGGCTTTTATTATTTTGAAGTATGATCCCTCTATTCCCACTTTGCTGATAGTTTTTATCAAAAAAGGGTGTTGGATTTTTTAAAATGTTTTTTATGCATCAATCAATATGATCATGTGATTTTTGTCTTTCAGTTTGTTTATGTGATATATCACATTTATTGATTTGTGGATATTGTATCAGCCTTGCATTCCCAGAATAAATCTCACTTGGTCATGGTGTATGATCTTTTTGATGTATTGCCGGATGCGATTTGCTATATTTTGTTGAGGATTTTAGAATCTATGTTCATCAGGAATATTGGCCTGTAATTATATTTCTTTGTAGTGTCTTTATCTGATTTGGGGATTAGGATAATATTGGCTTCATAGAACGATCTTGGAAGTGTTCCCTCTTGATTTTTTTTTGAAATATCTGAGGACCATAGGTTTTAGTTCTTCTTTGAATGTTGGTAAAACTCCCCTGTGAAGCAAGGGCTTTTGTTTACTGGAAATTTTTGATTACTGCTTCAATTTTATCAATTGTTATTTAATCTATTCAGTTTTTCTGATTCTTCCTATTGAGTTTTAGAAGATTGTATTTTTCTAGGAATATGTCCATTTTGTCTAGGTTGTCCAATTTGTTGGAATAGAGTTGTCCCTATTATATTTTTTACAACCCTTTGTATTTCTGTGGGGTTGGTTATTACTTCATCTCTTTCATTTCTGATTTTGTTTATTTGGGTCCTCTCTCTTTGTTTCTTGGTGAGCCTGGCTAGAGGTTCATCAATCTTGTTTATCCTTACAAAAAAACAGCTTTTGGTTCTATTCATCTTTGTATTATTATTTTTTTGTCTTTATGTCACTTATTTCCATTCTAATCTTTATTATTTCTTTCATTCTACATACTCTGGGCTTTTCATGTTATTCTCTTTCTAATTCTTTAAGTTGTAGGGTTAGATAATTATTATCTTTCTTTCTTTCTTTCTTTCTTTCTTTCTTTCTTTCTTTCTTTCTTCCTTCTTTTTTTTTTTTTAAATATATTTTATTCATTTCTTACAGAGAGGAAGGGAGAGAGATAGAGAGTCAGAAACATCGATGGGAGAGAAACATCGATCAGCCGCCTCCTGCACATCTCCCACTGGGGATATGCCCGCAACCCAGGCACATGCCCTTGACCGGAATCGAACCCGGGACCCCTCTGTCCGCAGGCCGACGCTCCATCCACTGAGCCAAACCGGTTTCGGCTTCTTCCTTCTTTTTTAGATAGTCCTGTGGTGGTATGAATTTCCCTCTCAAGATTGATTTCACTGTGTCCCATACATTTTGGATTGTTATGTTTTCATTGTCATTTGTTGCCATGATGTTTTTTATTTCTTCTTTGATTTCTTTTGTAACCCAGTTATTTTTAATAGCATGCTATTTAGCCTCCAAGTGTTTGATTTTTTTAATTGTTTTGATTGTAGTTGATTTTTAGTTTTATGCCATTGTAATCTGAGAAGATGCTTGATATGATTACAATCTTCTTTAACTTGTAGAGACTTAGCCTATATCCTAATATATGGTCTATCTTTGAAAATGTCCCATGTGCACTTCAGAAGAATATATATATTCTTAAGGATGAAATGTTATAAAGATGTCAATTATTTCCATCTGGTCTAATGAGTGGTTTAGTATTGCTGTTTCTTTGTTGATTTTTTTGTTTAGAAGATTTATCCAATGATGTCAATAGGGTATTAAAAGTCCCCTACTATGATTGTATTGCTGTCAATCTCTTCCTTGATATCTTCCAGAAAATTTTTAAGTGTTTGGGTGCCCCTGTATTGGATGCATATATGTTTAACAAAGTTATATCCTCTTGTTGAATCGATCCCTTTACTATTATGAAGTGGCCTTCCTTATCTCTTGTAATAACCTTCACTCTGAGGTCAATTTTGTCAGATATAAGTATTGCTATGCCAGCTTTTTTTCATTTCTATTACCCTTAAAAAACTTTTTCCATCCCTTCACTTTCAGTCAGTGTGTCCTTTGTTCTGAGGTGGGTCTCTTTTAGCATATGTATGGGTCATGTTTTCTCATTTATTCAGCTACCCTATGTCTTTTGATTGGAAGATTCAATACATTTACCTTTAAGGTTATAATTGATAGGTACTTATGTGTTGCCATTTTTATTCTTTATGTCTGTGTTTTTCCTTCTCTCTCTATTCCTATTTCTTACATCAGTCCCTTTAGGATTTCGTGCATTGCTGGTTTGGTGGTGTTAATCTCCCTTAGCTTGTTTTTGTCTGTGAAGATCCTTATTTCATTTTCAATTTTGAATGATAGCCTTGGTGGATAGAGTATTATTGGGTTTAGTCCCTTCCTTTTCATTACTTTCCATTATGTTTCATTCCATTCCCTTCTGGCCTGATGTGTTTCTGTTGAGAAATAATTTGATAATCTAACTGGAGATCCCTTGTAGGTAGCGCTCTCTCTCTCTCTCTCTCTCTCTCTCTCTCTCTCTCATAGCTCTTAAGATTTTTTCTTTTTTGTCATTAAAGTTTGCCAATCTAATTATGCAGTGTCTTGATGTAGGTCATTTTGGGTTCCTTTTGTTTGAGACTCTCTGTGCTTGTGTGACCCCCAACCACTAGGTCATGGAAATTTTCTGTCGTTATTTCTTCAAATAGGTTTTCTATTCCTTGCTCAGCTTCAATTCCTTCTGGCACCCCATTATCTGGATGTTGCTTCATTTCATATTGTCCCTAAGCTCCCTTAAACTCTTCTCCTGGTTTTATTTTTTTATCTAATTGCTGTTCAGATTGGATGTTTTTCTGCCCTATCTTCTAACTTGCTGATTTGCTACTCAGCTTCTTCTAATCTATTGTTGAAACCTTCCATTGTGTTTTTTATTGCAGCTATGCCATTCTTCATTCCCTCTTGATCCTTTCACATCTTGGTGAATTTCTTATCCAGATGGTTGAGCATCCTTATAACCACTATTCTGAAAAATTGCTTACCTCCTTTTCATTTATTTCCCTTTCTGGCAATTCCTCCGTTTCCTTCCTTTGGGGGAGTTGTTTATTTATCTCCCCATTTTTGCTGTCCCTTTGTTTTTGTTTCTATGTAATGTGAGTTGCTGATAGTTTCTGGCTTTGGCCTATCTGCTTGAAGTCCAAGAAGTTGAAACCTATAGTTGTCCAATGGATTGGGACTCCTTAGCCCAGAGACTGGGTCTGCCTTGAGTCTCATGCCTTTAATGTCTCTGCTCTGAGTTGTATTCCCTTCTTCCATGGATCTGGTCCCTCAGTTGTCCACTGCAGGAGCTGGGGTCGACGGGGATAGGTGCATAGATCCTCTGGTGTGCAACTTCCTGTGAGGCCCCTGGCATGCAATTTACAGAGCATCCCCAGCATCGGGAACAAGGTGGTGTTCTAGGAACCTCTGGCTTGCCCTGTCAGCCTGGTCCTGGCGGTTGGGTGGGCACCAGGCTGAGTGTTCCTGCCCAGTACTATTAGTGCTATCCTTGGGGATAGGCAGGGCACCATGCTGATGTTCCTGGGCTCACAGCAGTCACACAGTCAGCAAAGTACCAAGGGCTGGGCAAGGAGGGGGGTGGGGTTCTTGCACTCACTGCATGCCTGGAATCCGGTAGCCCCAGGTCCAGGAGTGCAGGTGGGAAGTCATGGCGTATGAGGTCTCTCTGGCTCATGGTCACTTCGGGTGTCTGGGAGCTGGAGGCAAGGTAGGGTGCCACTCACTGCATGACCCTGGTGGTGATCCCTCATGAGTTATGCCTGGTCAGCGGCTCACTGTTTGGGTTCAGGGTGGTGTCTGAGGGCAGTCTGTGTGTTGGTGTGGATGCACCCCTGGCTTCCACTGCTCCCTTACTTTTTAAGATTTTAATATGAATATATATTGGCAACTTACCATCAAGAACTCTATGCAGTCCTGGTCTCTTTATTTTCTGATTCACTTTTCTTTTTATTTCACACACATTTACTATGTACCAAGTATGTGTTAATGTTCATAGCTAGAATGACATGCAAAATCAGCAAGGCCACTGATCACATCAAACTTATCTGATGTTTGTTGGCTGACTTAAGTTTCTCTTCTAATTAGTCTCATTTGCTAGTTTAACCAGTCTTGCCATAATTCTCTACTGTTTTGCTGCTCTCTTAACCCAGAGACACTGATCCTGGATCAACACATAACTCAACTCCTTGCCACTGTGTTACTCCATGACTCAAGGCTCTGTGGGTTGTCACATAACCATCACTATGTTTTTTAAGATTTCAATCCAGGTGCATAAACCAATATTTATTTACTTGGCTCCTCTAAGAATTTCTCACTCTACTCAGGCCCCTTGGCCTAGCTCTAACCATTGCCTCAATGGTCCAGGCAAAGTGAAACAAACACTGGAATTTATATATAAGTGTGCTTTTTCACCTTAATAACTTTGTTCATTTAATTTTTCAACCAAATTCTAAATTGGGTATAGTTGAGAGGTTTTTATTAGACTATTTTTCTGACCCTAAATTAATTTGTTGTTATTATTTTTACTTTGTTATTATTTGTACTTAGTCCTCTTCTCAAGACTGTGTGTTACATTTCTGTGTTGGATGAACATGGAGAGCATTCAGTAAGGTGGAAGAACCATAGTTTGAGAGGAGTTACATATTTATTTTGCATTTAACTCTAAACTATACCAATCAATTATGGCTTTCTATTAATATTGTATAAAGATCAGGAATATTTCTATCTTCTCAATTGTCTATAATACCATCCTTTATGTACATTTATTTTTCTCTCCCTTTTCTCAATTGTGAGAAAAACTAATAAAAATATTTACATGAATGTTTCTTTGGATAGAAAGATGTCAACATGTTCATTTTTTTTTGTTTTTTGTTTTTTGGGTTTTTTTTAACTTAAGTTACGGAGGTCAGAAATTGTTACAAAGCAAAGAGGGAGGGTCTGCACTGGAACAAAAGTGGGTCCTGTGACTGTGGCTGAGTTATTTAGCTTTTCTGAATGTCATATTGCTGATCTGAGATAAGATAATACATCCCACAGAGATCTACTGAAAAAGTTTATGAAATAAACCATTTGAAATAAACCATTATATCTTATGCCCATTACATGCAAGCTTCCTTCCTTCATTTCCTCATTCATTCTTAATAAAACCTTGTGCTTTGACACAAAATCTATTCTTAAGTTGATAACTATGACTTCAAAAATTTTATTTAAAATAATGAGATATATTAATAAATGAGAAATTGAAAATCATTATTTTTTAAAAATTAATATTGTTTTCAAGTCAATATATAAAAAGCATGCTTTTCTAATTTTGATACAAAAGTGGTTACAGTTATTTTAACATGCTACACACATACTTCATTCTTTATTTCAGTGTGATGAATGAGTGTTAATATTTCTTACCTTTAACATAAATAAGCAAAGTACATGACTTTATCTTAACTCAAAGGATGACATTTATCTGCCAAAAGAGAGTGTCCCTAATCACATTTCCTCCATCATTTGTCCTTGTCAGTGTCTCCCAGTTAACCTGAGTTTCATTGGTAGACCTATACCCTTGGAAATTTAATAGAAACAGGCTCATAAGAGAGAGTTACATACAGAGAGGGCACTGTATTTAGAACATTTCAGAAGTAATTTTGTGAACTCCAGCTCCTATATAGGATGTAAATTCTACAAAAATAATTAACAAATCCTTTGGTTGGTCCCTCCCCCTTACCTCCACCCTCCCCTCCCCTTGTATTCATGCATATAAGCCTAACCAATGGACACAGGCACTGGGGGTGAGGCCATGAGTGGGGGGGTGGGGAGTGATGAGGAGATAAGGATACATATGTAATACCTTAATCAATGAAGAAAAATAAAATAATAAATAAATAAATAACAAGTAAACTAATACATATATCCAAGAGTTCCAGATTACAATAGAGTATCCATGCTCATAGACCCTTTTGTTATTTAATACATCTATTCCACAAATATTTATTGAGCTACTCTTGTTTCACATACCATGTATTAACTAAGACATAGGTATCTTAAAGTACAGTTATTGAAAGTAAAATTAAATTGTAGAATTGCGAATTTTTAAGACTATCTCAACATGAGCAGGTACCAAATTTAAGATACATATTAAATAATGTTTATTTGAATTTTTCTTTTATAATAGTTAGAATATATGTTGAAATTAATCATGAAAGCTTACCTGGTGTGTTTGGGGAATTTTTTTCATTCCTCTCAGTCTTAAGTAAAGGTTATAAGATGCATTAGCTATCTGTATGAGATTTTTGTGTGCTTTCTACAAATAACTTCCATTTTACAAGTTGCAATTTTCACTGAGCATACCAATTTTTATCAACTTTATATCCAAACTTGCAACCCAAATCATTTTCTTATGGATACCATATTCATATTCCTATCCATGCCTAATTTAAATTTTGTTTTGTTCTATTAATTCAATCATTTGCATTTATAATCCCTTTTCTCTCTTTGTTGATTAGAACATTTTATTCTGACCAGATATTGAAGTGATGACTGAATATTCTGGATAATTTAAAATTGGAACAACAGGAAAAAATATGGCATGTGTCCCTCTGTAATTTACTTCTGAAATATTCATTCAGAGTTTTGTCTTAACTACACTCTCAGCTAGAAGAGTCTCCTCCTCACTTTCCTAATCTCTTCAATGGCCCTATTCACTCCATTACCTTTTATTAATGTTTTTATTATTTAAAAAGGGTGAATTAGCCCCCACAAGTTTTATGTATGTAAGAATGAAAATGTAAGTACCTATCACCCCACTGTTAACTCACCCATTCTACCTCTTACCTCCCTATTACAAGATCATTGCCTATTGAATTTTGTATTTTCCTCTTTCGTTTTCCCCACAGCACATGTGGCTCTAAGCATGTGTTTTAATTGTGGCTCCTTTTTATCTTTATAAAATAGATCTGACCTTTTTTCCCTCAGCCTAATGTTCCTAAGACTCATCTCATGCATGTAGATGGCGTTTAGTTTTTAACAAGGTCTAGAATTATCTTATGAGAACAAATCATACCTTAATTACCTAATGGACGTCTGGGTTGTTTCCACTATGTGCACTTATGAAAGGGCTGTTGTGAGCATTCTTCACATGTAAGAAGGGATTTGGTGGAGTGTACTCCTGGGGATGAAACCGCTGGGTGACAACTGCACAGTAGCACCACGTTCTTTTCCAAAGTTCTCGCATAAGACATAATTAGTGGTTGTGTGCCAGAGAGTAGATGGTGTGCCTGCTTACCAGCATTCCCTGCTTAGAAATGCAGCCCAGAATCTGGGATCAGAAGACCTGCATGGATTCCCTGAGAAAGTCACCGAACTTCTGGGCTTCAGTTTTCTGATGTGCACAATGAAACAGGTTTTGGTATAGATTAAATGAAAGGGTGAGGGAGTGTGTGTGTGTGTGTGTGTGTGTGTGTGTGTGTGTGTGTCTACAAAATTTTACTCATCTCATGACATTTTGTTTTATATTAGAGGCCCGATGCACAAAATTTGTACAGAGGTAGGCCTTCCTTCCCCCGCCTGCCAGCACCGGCTTCCCTCTGGCACCCGGGACCTGTGCTCCCTCCAGCCTCCAGCAGGCACCCGGGACACGGCTTCCCTCACAACCCTGGCTTCGTCCAGAAGGTCATCCAGAAGGACGTCTGGAAGGAAGTCCAGTCTAATTAGCATATTACGTTTTTATTATTATAGATGGTAAGTTTTTCAACTAAATTTTTTCTTGCTTTCATCTATGTTTAAAGCATTTTTTTCTCTACATCTTTCTTATTTTACTCTTTTCTCTCTCAACTTGTGCTTTCTCTCTTCAGTTTTCTTTTATTTATCTCCCCATCTCCCAATCCTCTTTTTTAAAAATCAGAATTTGATACAATACATTATGAAACACATCAGTTGCATAAACTGAATACTTTTTCTTGTTTTCTGATCTTTCTATTTTTTTGGTTGTGTGTTTTTAATAAAGAGGGTTGGCAGAACAGATTTGATTTCGGCACAGGAACTCACATCTGGGAGTTGCTGTGTGTTAGCAGGCTAGCCCTATAATGATAAGGAACACCTTCTCTTCCAGCAACTTGTGACTGTTGTGTGTTCCCCCCACCCCACACCCCCAGCAAACTCAGTAGGTCGCATACAGTTCTTCAGTGGGTGGTCTCCACACTGCGCATCCTGGGCTGACATTTAATAGCTTAGAGAAATGACATCTTCCAACATCACAATTTTTCCCACACTCAGATTTTCTCAACACCATTTCACATGGCCAAGGAGCAGTGGTATTGGTGAGGCACCATTGTCCTCCAGCTTCTCCCCAATTGCACTCAAATGTGTCTATGAGCTTCTGGCATCTTTTCATTTGCAGATTCTGGCAACAATTAATACAACATAGGAAATTTACATATGTGTAAATCGTAGGTGAGATGCATGTCCACATTATGTCACTGCATCATCTCTATAGCAATTTGAATGCTGCCCCACAAAAATTCATGTTAACTTGGAATCTTAGAATATAAGCAAATATAACCTTATTTAGAAATAGGGCATTGCAGATGTGATTAGTTCAGATGAAGCTGCACTGCATTAGGGTATGTCCTACCTCCAATAACTAGCGACCTGTAAGGAGAAGAGGACATGCAGAGAAGGTCACCTGAGGAGGGAGGCAAAGGCTGTGGTTACACTGCCACAGTGTGGGAGGATGCTGGGAAAGCCAGGTGGGTTCCTCTCGGGAGCCCTGGAGGCAGCATGGCCCTACTAATACCTTTGTTTTAGACCTCCAACCTCCAGAGGTCTGAGAGATAAACTTCTGTTGTTTTTAAGCCACTGACTTTCTGGTAATTTTTATGGCAGCTCTAGGGCACTAACATGACAAGAAAAGAGGTGAAGCACACTCTGAGACCAAAAATAAATATATGTAAAAATAGAATATAAAATAATTTGTGACTGTAATAGATAAAACATTAATTATTGTAATATGAAAGAAAGCTGCAAGTTGTTGATCTGAAGAATGTGTGTGTAGGGTAGGGAAATGGGAAAGTATTTTTAAAATAAATTTTTATTGATTCTACAGAGAGGAAGGGAGTGGGATAGAGAGATAGAAACATCAATGAGAGAGAAACATCGATCAGCTCCTGCCGGGGTTCTTGTCCCAGCATCAAGAAGGGTTCAGGAATCTGGAAAAGGCTGTGCGTAGATGACATAGGAATCCAGAGACTAATGAAGACTTCCGGAGATGAGTTATAATTTTGAAAGGCATTTGGGGCTCAGAGGACCTTCAGCTAAAGGAAGCAAAGACTCCCTCCTTGTCTAGGACCCTTGCTTTTATTAACACAATTTGTCCTAAGGCAAGGTGGAGATAATACACTTCAAAGGGTAAGGTTTCAAAGGGTACAGAGGCATTGTCAGTTTGGGGACTAGCCTACGGCTGTTCAGGTGTTTGGCCAGTAGGAGGCAATGACATGTAGATTAAGATGCCCTTTAACTGTCTGGCAGCCACAATCAGTTTCGGGAAAATGTCTTTAGCCATTCCCAACAGGTGACTACATGTGTGACTCAACACTGTTGAGTCCCCAAGTCTCATCAACCTTTTGATGAAACTCTTGAAATTATGACATGCTGGAATTGGTTCCCGGCAAGCACCCCCCTACCCCTACACCGCCACCCCCCCCCCCCACTGGGGATTGAGCCCACAACCAAGGCACATGTCCTTGACAATAATTTAACCCAGGACCCTTCAGTCTGTGGGCCAATGCTCTAGCCACTGAGCCAAACTGGTTAGAGCTGGTAAAGTATTTTTAACTCTGGACTTTGCTCTTAGCAAGAATCCAGAATATCCACTCTGATTCTATTGATTTTTACCAATTTTAAGTTTTTTTTATAAACTTTGGGGCAGAATGATTTCCCCCTGAGAGCTTGTGTGGTTCAAAGGCAAAACTGCCCCCTTTGAAGGGTGTCATCTTAGTATGCAGAGCATATAACTCTTTACAACTCCCAAAATGCATTTCTTGTTGAATGTTTGTTAGCAGTTTTAAAGACACACATAGCTGTAAGTGACAAGCATCTGTCACAAACGCACTAAAGTTCATGGCACTGAACTTCAGCTTTGGCACCTGGTGACAAAGATGTGCCATGTACACCTTTGAGTGAATCTGGCTGTGGTATGGAGCTTTCGCCCTTTTTGTTGTTGTTGATCCTCACCCGAGGATATTTTCCCATTGATTTTTAGGGATAGTGGAAGAGAGAGGGAAAAACGGAGAGAAACATTTATGTAAACACATCGATTGGTTGCCTCTTGCAGGAGCCCCAACCAGGGCCAGGGCCCAAGAAGCCTGCAACCAAGGTATGTGCCCTTGACCAGAATCGAACCCGAGACCCTTTTGTCTGCAGGCTGAGGCTCTATCCACTGAGTCAAACCAGCTCGGGCCAGAGCTTTCACCTTTTAAACCAGACAGAACTTAGTTTTGGGGGTATTATGGCCAATCTGTTAATATGTGATTCCTACTCAAACGGCCCCGTGGAGCCATGATGGAAGGTGGCTTTGATTTGTCCCACAAATCTGGCCCCAATGGAAAGCTAAATGCCTTCCCTTTGACAGTGTCTTTTCAGGCAAGAGAAGCGTCGTGGAGTCAGGTTTAGCCACCGGCAAGCGCTGTATCCTTGTGACATCACAGAGGGGGCTGCGAAGTGGCCTCAGTTGTAGCTGATACACACGTGGCACCGCTGGACCGAGGAGCTTCTGCTGTGGATTTTGCTTGAAACTTTAACGAAAGACGGCGGGAGCATCTGATTCAGTATAAAGGTCAACAACAAGTACAGCAGCAACGGCAAAGCCCAGCCTGTGGTTTCTCCCCGTTTCAGTGCCCAGGTTCAGCTTCCTCCACTCTCCCCTGCGCATCTCTCTTCCGCACCACCCGGGAGGACCGCGGGGTCACTGACACACAGGGTCAGCGAGGGCGACACTGCGGCTTCCATATGTCGTCTCAGGAAATTGCATACTTACATGTCAAATCTCGCTAAGCCCCGCCTGCGTGCTCGGACCCGCCTGTGCTAAAACCTGGGACCTCTGCGCCCCACGTCAGAGACGAGGGTGGCCAGGCCTCCCGCGTGCGGCGAGCGGAAGGACAGAGATGTGATGGCCGCCGGAGCCGGTGGCGAAGGCTTCATTCTCTCCTTCACAGTTTATTCTCACACCGAAGCTGGGGCCTGCGGCTGGGATTCCCAGCATCCCACCTTCCTTCCGATGCCCTTCTCTCCTGCCTGCACTCCCCCCACATTCCCTCTCGCTGAGTGATGATGACGGCAGAGAATGCACATCATGCCTGCCATCAGCCCACTGGCTCCTGCGCCCGGAGGCTTTGGGGCAGGAAGGGAAAGCCGCTCTGCTGCGTCCCGAGGTCCAGGCAGGCTTAGCAGCAACCTGTGTGCTGAGTCCCGGGGTCCAGGTGGCTTAGGAGCGACCTGTGTGCTGAGTCCCGGGGTCCAGGTGGCTTAGGAGCGACCTGTGTGCTGAGTCCCGGGGTCCAGGTGGCTTAGGAGCGACCTGTGTGCTGAGTCCCGGGGTCCAGGTGGCTTAGGAGCGACCTGTGTGCTGAGTCCTGGGGTCCAGGGAGGCTTAGGAGCGACCTGTGTGCTGAGTCCCAGGGTCCAGGTGGCTTAGGAGCGACCTGTGTGCTGCGTCCCGGGGTCCAGGTGGCTTAGCAGCGACCCTGTGCTGCGTCCCGGGGTCCAGGTGGCTTAGGAGCGACCTGTGTGCTGAGGTCCAAGGAGGCTTAGCAGCGACCATGTGCTGCCTCCCGGGGTCCAGGTGGCTTAGGAGCGACCTGTGTGCTGCGTCCCGGGGTCCAGGTGGCTTAGGAGCGACCTGTGTGCTGCGTCCTGCGGTTCAGGTAGGTTAGCAGCGACCTGTGTGCTGAGGTCCAGGTAGGTTAGGAGCGACCCTGTGCAGAGCTCAGGGCGCCGCCACCTGCCCGGGCCACCCCTGAATAGCTGCCTTCTGCCAGGGAGGGTGGCGGTCCCGCTGTCCGTGCACCGTTCTCACCACACAGCGCGCACCGTGGGACGAGCTTCTACACGCAAAGCCCGTTTAAACCAGGAACCCACTCCTAAACTCTCCAGAGTGACTTGATTTTCTTCCCCTTCTTATTTCTTTTAGATCCGAATTTTCTCTTATGCCCGTGACCTCTCATTCCATTAGGGTGACAGGCTTCCTCATCTGTTCTAACAGCTCCCCCTCCGCGGGGGAAGGGCCACGTGGCAGCTGGCGCCCCGGGTGAGCAGGGAGTGGGGGGCGCTCTGCTCCGGCGAGAGGGTGCCTCGCTCCCCTGGGGGCCGCGGCAGCAGCAGGGACCCCACAGGCAGCAGCATTTGCGCGCACCCAATTACCAGTCAGACACTCTTCCAGGAAATTACATTCCCAGCACCTGCCTGGAACCACAGTCTCCTCTCAGCACTTCTCGCGCTAGCAGAGGGCAGTTCCCTCCATGGGGTGCAGCCAGTTGGGGTGATGAGCAATTCTCCCCTCAAACACCTCGGAGACAGCTGGTGACCGGATGGCCTGGCACCGCCACAGTGTGCGCTCGGGAAAGGCGCGGCCCAGGGCCTGTCTGCTGTCGCCTGTGCCGAGCGGCTCTCCGGGGACTCCTTCACCCCCACCCCCTTCTTTAACAGTTTTCCAACAGAGATGCTGAGCACACTGCGCCCCGCTGCTCAGCCGGTATTTTCTTTCTCCCGTTTTAGAGGCTGTACTTGGCCATTGCAATGCTTCCGACTGTTCTGCATTCACACCACTCTCGGTCCAAGTTGAAGAAGTCGGTGGGAGCAGGACGGCCTCAGAGTCGGGAGTGGAGTCCACAGGCGGCCATGCAGCTCGGTCGCTCTGGAGGGACCGAGTGAGGACCCCGTGCAATAGATATCCCTCCGTGGCCAGCGATATCCGGCATCCGCGAGGGGTGTGTCAAATAGTGGCCAAGCGGTACAGTCCTTCTTCTATGGGGACCAGCGACTCTCTGGATCATAAACCTCAGCATTCCTCCAAAGGTGACATCGTGGAGGTTGTATGACCGCACTGCCACTTTCTTAGCATCTCAGGACTAAAGAGATTACTATAGAGCAGGGGTGGGCAACCCCTGGCACGCGTGCCAAACATGGCAGACCAGTAACTTCTGCTGGCACAGGAAACCCTCTCTTATAATCTTTCATTTACAATTGTGAATCTTTGATCTCAGTGATGAATTTTGTTAAGTCTCGTAATAGGAGTAGCCTGACGGATGAAAGTAGTAGTTCGTGCATATCTCTGAAGGTCACGAAATAGAAACCTGATGTAAAATCTCTGTCATCAGCGATGCAGCAGCAAAAGTCCCACTGATAATGTCAAACGGAGTCATAAAGTTTTCTGTCGGACTCTCAGTGTACATGTATACATTAAAAATAAATGTATTTTTCATCATCATATACTGTGTTTTTGTAGCTCGAATGAATTTTATTATTTCTTCAAGGTTCTTCACATACGTACACCTTAAGAGATATCAAGTAGGCGTAACATGTTCTCAAAAAACTAGGGTTGGCACGCAGAAGAATTTTGAGTCAGAGATTTTACTGGTTTTGGCACGCACTCACAAAACGGTTGCCCACCCCTGCTATAGAGAAAGAGAAAGTGTAACACTAGGATACTAGGTACAGGGCAGCACAACATAGTGTCTATGTATTTTCTTAATCACTTCTATGAAATGATTATTTATTGGCACAGTTATGTTAAGTCTACTGGTATCAACAATAAAATTGGACAAATGAGTTTAATTACTCATATACTAAAATAAATAAGGGATTGTCTTAGCTTATCTACACTAATAAAAGACAAACATGCTAATTGACTGTACCTTTGCTATGCTTAAGCCAAGCCCACCAGCCAATCAGAGCAATTATATGCAAATTAGCCCAACCAAGGTGGCAGCCAGCAGCCACGGAGCTGGAGCTGGAGCAAGCAAGAGGCTTGGTTGCCCAGGCGATGGAGGAAGCCAAGCTTCCCCCCTCACCTGATCCAGCTGTGGCCTCCTCTCATGGCAATAAAGTTTCAATTATAGAAGACAAATAAGTCCCAGATACCTGCTTCCAGCCAGCCTCCACTCGGAGCTTGGGTGGCTGGGGGGCTTAGCCAGCCTAAAAACGGCCCTCAGCCCCTCACCCAGGCTGGCCAGGCAGCCCAGCGGGGACCCCCACCCTGAAGGGGGCATGACCAGCCTGAAAACAGCTATCAGCCCCTCACCCAGGCTGGTCAGGCATTCCTATATAATAAAAGGGTAATATGCAAATTGACCCTAACAGTACAACGACGGGGAATGACTGGTCACTATGACACACACTGACCACCAGAGGGCAGATGCTCAATGCAGGAGCTTCCCCTGGTGGTCAGTGTACTCCCACAGGGGGACCTCTGCTCAGCCACAAACCAGGCTGCTGGCTCTCAGCACAGGGGTGGTGGCGGGAGCCTCTTACCTCCTCAGCAGCACTAAGGATGTCCAACTGCAGCTTAGGCTTGCTCCCTGCTGGCAAGTGGGCATCCCTCGAGGGCTGCCAGGCTTCCAGAGGGATGTCTGACTGTCAGCTTAGGCCCGATTCCCCAGGGAGTGGGCCTAAGCCAGCAGGTGGTTATCCCCCAGGGGTCCCAGACTGCAAGAGGGCACAGGCCAGGCTGAGGGACCCCACCCCCCTGAGTGCACAAATTTTTGTGCACTGGGCCTCTAGTATGTCCATTAAAAGCCCAAAATATTGTTCCCATTAATGTATTCAGGGAATCTCAGAACTGAAACCCCCAGAAATCTCTTCAGGAATCACAGCCAATTCATCACATTGTCCACCAAGTGCAGAATCCACATGGCCAGGTAATCCACTTCTCAGTGATTACTTTCTGGGACATACCCCCTCACTCTCTATTGGGAAGATATTTCATTTCTGAGAAACTTTGAGGTTCTAAGAGCCTTCCTCATTGTGTGATCTTGTGTCACAATACCTTATTGTTTTTCTTACTTGGGGGCATTGGTACTATTAAAAATAGAGACGTGAACACTTGAAACCTGTAAAATCTTATTAACCAATGTCACCTCAATAAATTTAATTTTAAAAAATGCCTATTTTGTTCTCATTTAAGTGGTTATTTTTTTTTTTTAATTTAAGGGCAACAATCATGTCTTGCTTCTTTCCCTATATTTATAAATAAAAAGAGCCCCAATTCCTTCAATAATATCTCACATAATATCTAATTATAATATATCACAATTATCTTCCTTTTTTGGTTTCTTTACTCTAATTTCTACTTGGTCAACAGAATTTAAAATTTAAGATCAGAAATCACTTATTTTGCTTTGGATTCTATGGTTTTATACATGTATCCCAATATTGTGCTGACTTAATGCATTTAGTTTTTTTTATTCTATTTTATTTTATTTTTTATTGTTTTATTGCTTAAAGTATTACAAAGAGTATTACATATGTCTCCTTTTTTTTCCCGCCCTTGACAATCTCCTGGCCTCCCTTACCCCCAGTGTCTTATGTCCATTGGTTATGCTTATATGCATGCATACAAGTCCTTCGGTTGATCTCTTAATTTACCAAGTAGTTCATATTTTTTTTAGAAAAATTCGAAAATGTATGAAAGCATCAAGATAAGTACATTTGTTAGAATATAGGGGAAGTTCTTCTAAAAGAAAGACCCACAATCACAGTTGTTTAATGCCGGGAGCCGGTCCATCCTTGCTGCTTGACACAGTCGCTGCAGGAAAGAAACATCTGCACAGCATATGTTTCAAGGGACCTGGCGTATATAGCATACTGTTCTTAATATGTTTGCTCCCCTTAGCGCTGTGTGTTTTAACCAAGGTCACCTCTCCAAGAAAGGTTGTTTCCCCAGGTAGGAATTTTTCCCTGAAGTCAGGGAGGGGATGCCTCTCCTAGAAAGGTTGTTTCCCCAGGTAGGAATTTTCCCCTGAAGTCAGGGAGGGGATGAAACTCCTTAACTAAGTGCCAGGCGGGTAGTTAATCACTACAAACAATCATGCTTAAGCTACATAATCTTTACTCCCTGGAATGGAGATAAGAAACGCCCTAACCTTTGTAATAGAAATTGACAGGATTAAAATCAACTGGTATAAATACGGATGTAACAAGACAATAAACAGCAGAACTTCGCTGGAGATCCAGACCAGAACTTGGCTGGAGATCCTGGCTAGAGATCCTGGCTAGGCTGCTGATCAACTGAACGCTGTCTCCGTGTCCTTCCTTCTTCACCGACTCCGTCCCCACCTTTGGGGACCCCTGGACCTGCTGGGGTTGGACCCCGGCATCTGGCGCCCGAACAGGGTTCCCTTAGGTAAGTCCCCCCATACTTGGGACGGATAGGACTGCACCGTAGGGTGCTGCAGACCCCCCCCCCCCCCCGCCCCATAGAGAATAAGTAGGGTAAGCGGGTAGTTAGTACAGAACTTAGATTGACAAGATGGGTCATACTGAGTCTAAAGAAAAAAGACTCTGTATTAATCTTTTAACGCATATGCTTACTAGCAGAATTGGAGTTGAGGTTTTTCCCAGTGAGACAGAAACTTTTATAGAAGAAGTATGTCAATGGCTTCCAGAGGATGGAACTGTTAATTTAAAAACTTGGGTTGAAGTAGGAAAGCAATTAAAGAAACACCATGAATCTGACAAGGTCCTGCCATGTTTCTTTTCCCTCTGGGATTCAATCTGTGACACCTTGGCACCAGAGGCAAAAACGGTTGAACTTTCTCAAAATTTAAATAGTCCCTCGGCTCCACCCAGAGAGGACACATCATCATTGTCTTCAGCTCAATCTAAAAGCAATTTAACTATGCCTACTGATCGGGAGGAGAATAAATATCATAAACATGACCATTGTTCCTTTCCAGTCAGTAGAGAGGAGAATGGCCCTCCCATTCAAAACAGGCTCCCCAAATTAGAAAGGAAGCCTAAACCAGGTCCTGTGGCTCCTATGAGCTCCATGTCTAAATTTCAAAGGGCAATAAGAGAAGCTGAAGCTAATGGAGATCTTGAATTCTCACTCTGCTTCCCAGTTACATATGAGAATGAGTCTGGTGGGAATAGAAACCCCACCTTGGAGCCTATACCTTACAAAGTACTTAAAGAATTAAAATTGGCCTGCTCTGAATATGGACCTCTAGCTCCTTACACACAAACCTTGGTAGAAACCCTAGCCAGTAAATGGATGACTCCTTATGATTGGTCACAGGTTTGTAAATCCTGTCTCTCAGGAGGCGATTACTTATTATGGAAAACTGAATATGAAGATCTTGCTAAGAAAGCTGTAGCCACTAGCGAAAAAACCAGAAAAAGAATAACCCTAGACATGATATTAGGAGAAGGTGATTTTAACACGGCTGAGGAGCAAATGAATATGCCCACAGAGGCACTTACCAAAGTAACCAGTTGTGCAGTAAGTGCCTGGAAATCCCTACCTTATACAGCAGGAAAAACCACCACCCTTACAGAGGTTAAACAGAAGGTCGAGGAACCATATCAGGATTTCCTTTCTCGCCTCATGCAGGCAGTCAAGAGAGTAATCAATAACAAAGAGGCAGCCGATATCCTAATCAAACAACTGGCTTTTGAAAATGCTAATAATACCTGTCAGGCTTTATTAAGGCCGATTCGCAGAACAGGAACTATAAATGATTTTATAAAACAGTGTGCTGATGTAAGTCCAGCATTTATACAGGGTGTAGCTATAGCTGCAGCTCTCAAAGGGGAGACATACCCTCAATATGTACAGGCTATAGGACAAGCCAGCAATACTACAGGTAATAAAAGAAATATGAACTGCTACTCTTGCGGCTTATCTGGGCACTTTAGCAGAGAATGCCCAAATAAAAATAATAATACTCAGGCCAGATGGCAAGCTCCTCGACAGCCTGGAAATACATTAGGGAATAATATTAATCCTCCAAAAACCGTTTGTCCCCGATGTCAGAAAGGATTCCATTGGGCAAAGGAATGTAGATCAAAATACCATAAAAATGGTCGGCCTTTAAACTCTACAAATAGCTCCCAAGGAGGTTATATCCCATCACCTCAATCGGGAAACTTGAGAAGGGGCCAGCCCCAGGCCCCTGCAATAATAGGGGCATCAACCTTCAACCCCTTTGCAAATTTTGATCAGTCAGTGACCTCTTCAGGGCAACCCCAGGCAGTGCAGGATTGGACCTCCACTCAACCACCCATGCAGTACTAACCCCAGACTCGCCAGTAGCAGCCATTCCTACAGGAGTGTCTGGGCCGCTGCCTGAGGGAACCGTAGGTTTAATATTAGGACGGAGCTCCACCTCGTTACAGGGGATCTTAGTCATCCCAGGAGTTGTTGATGCAGACTACACAGGAGAAATACAGATTTTACTTTCCCCACCCACCACAACTATACAGATTCAGCCCAACCAGAGAATTGCCCAATTAATCCTGTTACCAATACATAAAATAGGGACAGCTGTTACCCAGGAAGCTAGAGGGGCCGGAGGCTTTGGATCTAGTGATGCAGCATTTTGGATACAAGAAATCCATGCTACTAGACCTACAAAAATTTTACAAATTCAGGGAAAACCAATTGAAGGTCTATTGGATACAGGAGCAGATGTTTCCTGCATAGCAGGGAAGGATTGGCCCTCTTCATGGCCCACGCACACCACCTCCACTTCCCTAGTAGGACTAGGCAAGGCATCTAATGTAAAAAAGAGTTCTCAGATTCTAACTTGGGCTGATGAAGATCAACATTCAGGAACATTCTGTCCCTATGTAATTACGACTATCCCCTTTACATTATGGGGAAGAGATATCTTGTCTCAAATGGGAGTTGTGTTATATAGCCCCAGTGATAGAGTAACATCACAGATGCTAGACACGAGATTTAATCCAGGAAAGGGATTAGGAAAGGAAAGTAATACCTCACACTCCTCGACAGGATCTGTAATTGGGGCCATTGCCCTTAGGACTGCTGATCCCATAGTCTGGAAATCGTCACAACCAGTATGGGTTGAGCAATGGCCCTTAACATCTGAGAAAATATCAGCAGCCCGACAATTAATTGATCAGCAATTAGCAGAGGGACATATAGAGCCATCAAATAGTCCCTGGAACACACCCATATTTGTAATAAGAAAGAAATCAGGCAAGTGGAGACTTTTGCAAGATCTAAGAGCCATAAATGCCACCATGGAAGATATGGGCTCCTTACAACCTGGATTGCCCTCCCCTGTGGCAATTCCACAGGAGTATTGTGTTGTTGTTATTGACTTACAGGATTGTTTTTTCACTATACCTCTTCACCCAGCTGATTGTCAAAGATTCGCATTCAGCATACCATCAGAAAACTTTAAACAGCCTTATCAGAGATACCAATGGAAGGTTCTCCCACAAGGGATGAAAAATAGTCCTACATTATGTCAAAAGTTTGTAGATCAGGAATTGCAAGTTATTAGAAAGAAATTTTCAGATCTATATCTTATTCATTATATGGATGATATTTTACTAGCTCATAAAGATCGGGCTACTTTACAGGAAATTCTTACTCAGACCATCCTTGCTTTAGAAGAACATGGTCTAAAAATAGCCCCAGAAAAGATTCAGACTGAACCTTCTTTTTCATACTTAGGCAGAATATTACATACCTCTACTATCACCCATCAGCCTCTACAATTAAGAAAAGATCATTTAAACACATTGAATGATTATCAGAAACTATTAGGTGATATCAACTGGGTCAGGCCATATCTAAAAATAACCACTCTTGACTTAAAACCTCTATTTGACATTTTAAAGGGAGATTCTAACCCTAAGTCTCCCCGACAATTAACTGTTGAAGGAGAAAAGGCTATAGCAAAAATAGAACAGGCCATCAATAAACAGCAACTACAGTATCTAGATTATTCCAAATCTTGGGCCTTAATTATTCTAGCCACTAAATATACTCCTACAGGATGCTTGTGGCAGGAAGGACCATTAGAATGGATACATTTACCTGTCACTCCTAGGAAGATTGTACCACCCTATCCCTCCCTAGTGGCCACTCTCATTATTAAAGGTAGACGTCGCAGTGTCGAACTCTTTGGAAGAGAAGTTACTGAGATAATAATACCTTATAAAAGAGAACAATTAGACACACTATTACAATTTGAAGAAGAGTGGCAAATAGCTATAGGTAACTTCCCAGGACAAATTTTACATCATTTGCCAAGATCACCTATATTGCAATTTCTCTCCCTACATCCGTTTATATTTCCTATCAAATGTTCAAAAGAACCATTATCACCTCCTGCCTCCTTAGTATTCACAGATGGTTCCTCTAATGGTAGGGCAGTAACAATCATTGACTCAATAACCCATGTTCAACAAACTCTAGAGACGTCAGCTCAGAGAACAGAGCTTTTGGCAGTCATTTATGCTTTTGAACAATTGCAACAGGTTCCCTTTAACTTGTACACTGACTCTCAATATATAGTTAAATTATTTCCTCATATTGAGACCGCCTCTCTCCCACAAGGAAGAACAGCCATTTTCTCTTTGTTAACTCAGCTACAAACTTGCATTCACAAACGAGAAAAGGCTTTCTATATTGGACATATTAGAGCTCATTCCTGCCTACCAGGACCCTTAAGCGAAGGAAATTATCAGGCGGATTTACTAACTCGCCCAGTAGTTTGTAAAGCTCTAGAAGAAGCCCGGCGGTCTCATGCCATTCACCATCAAAATGCTTCTGCTCTCCGTCTATATTATCGCATATCTAGAGAAGCTGCTCGAAGTATTGTGCGTGACTGCGGCCATTGTCCTACTCATTTTCCTAGCCCTGCTACTGGAGTTAATCCAAGAGGACTTAGACCCTGTGACTTATGGCAGATGGATATTACTCATGTCCCATCTTTTGGCAAACTTTGCTATGTGCATGTTTGTATTGATACCTTTTCTCATGTTATCCTTGCTTCTGCACGTACAGGAGAAGCCTTTAAAGATGTAAGTCAACATCTATTCCAATGCTTTTCCTACCTAGGAATACCAAGGGCACTTAAAACTGACAATGGGCCTGCCTATACCTCTAGAGCTTTTAAAAACTTATGCTCTACATTCGGCATCGCACATACTACAGGAATACCCTACAATCCTCAAGGCCAAGCAATAGTAGAAAGGGCTCACCAAACTTTAAAAACACAAATTAAAAAATTACAAGAAAATGAGTTTAAATATTCCTCTCCTCATCATGTTCTACAACATGCTCAATTTGTAATTAATATACTAAATGTAGATTCTGAGGGAAATTCCCTGATGTACAGGCATTGGAACCCTGATCTAACTAAACCTAAAGCCCTCGTCAAATGGAGAGACTTGCTTACAGGAGCCTGGAAGGGACCTGATGTACTTTTAACCTGGGGGAGAGGATATGCTTGTATATTTCCAGAGGACGCAGACTCACCTGTGTGGATTCCAGACCGTCTAGCCCGACCTTATGTCTCACCGCCCGCCATCTCTGCCTCATCATAGCACACCTGACCAGTGCCCGTCTGCAGCAGATGTGCAGACCTGAGCTGGAACAATCTGTCCATTGGGAGGATCACATGTGCCTCCGTTTTGTCTTTCCACATGTCCCAGCTTTGCCCCACATCTCCTTTCCTTTTTCCTTTTTTTAAAATCTAACTACTTGTTTGCTGGTTCTTTGGCCTTTCTCCTTCTTTCCTGAACACAGCCTTTTCTAGAATCTCCCTACCCTACTGTTCCAGGAAGGGCATCTCCCTTTTATGCCGTGACTAGGGGTGTTTGGTATATGCCCCATACATGGAGTTGTCTTGGGACAAGAGCCTGACATCCTGGGCTGAGAAAGCCCTGTTCCAGGACTCTCCTTTGTCCTGTATTGGCCCCTCTTACCCTTGTGTCAAGAGGGACCCTCTTCTTACAATCCAATTGCCCATAGCTGTTGCCTGAGCTCTCTGTTCATGCTGAGGTTGAAGCCGCATGGTGGCTGGTACCATGGATCTGTCTCTGGCCCAGTGGTGTAAGCTGGGCCCTCTCTAGAGAAGAAACCTGAGTTCCCTATGATCAATGCCAGAGCCCTGCCAGCAGGCAAGGGGATCCCAAGGCAGTTGCTGGGCATGGAGGCCAGAGGGACATAGGCTATCAAGGAGACAAAACTGAACCTCACATCACCCTACTTGGCCCAGAGATGGCTGGTAGTCAACGACGGGTAAGACTCCACAGGGTGGGGCAACCTAAGACAGGCACAGTCGGGGGCCAGTAGGAGAAAACTTGGGGTGCAACAAAGGTGGGGCACAGACCCCCCTCCCCAATGGTGCAGGGGCTTGAACACTCGGCCCTTCTGAGGAAGGTCTCCTGTCCCCATGGCTGCTTCCTGCTTCCCATGCCCAGCTCAGATCGGGACCCAGGTAAAGACAGAGACTGGCTGACAGCAGCTGCCCTCTCACTGCAACAGGATTTGTTTCCCATTTCTACCTTGGACCACAGGGAAAGGGGCAGCTGAAGGAAAGGGCTGTGTCAGGATGCTGCATTCTTCCCTTTCTTCTCCCTCTTTTTTCTAAACACTTCCATGCCTTGTAGTTCTTTTGCTTTCTCTTCTTTTTCTACAACCCTCCATTTTCCATATCAGCTGGATCCAGAGGGCACAGCTTACTCCTCTTCAGACATCGACACCACCATCAACCACGGCCCTGATGGACCCTTTGATGCAGCCCTTCAACTTGCTGACGCTTCGGGAAGCCTGTCGCCAGTGACGCCGCCTGCTAGCCAGACCAACAAAGACAAGCAAACCAACAACTTGAGGACAGCTGAAATCCCTTGACTGAAGAGGCTGGCAACCTTCTACAGGAATGGGGCTCCTTCTGCGCTCCATCCACTACGTTTATAGCTATGCTCACTATCATTGCTTGCCACTCTTCTTCCGAGACTTAAATGGCCCAATCTGAGAGGTGGCCACTGATTTGCATGCGTGATCATTTAAAAAATAAAAAAGGGGGAATTTGCCGGGAGCCAGTCCATCCTTGCTGCTTGACACAGTCGCTGCAGGAAAGAAACATCTGCACAGCATATGTTTCAAGGGACCTGGCGTATATAGCATACTGTTCTTAATATGTTTGCTCCCCTTAGCGCTGTGTGTTTTAACCAAGGTCACCTCTCCAAGAAAGGTTGTTTCCCCAGGTAGGAATTTTTCCCTGAAGTCAGGGAGGGGATGCCTCTCCTAGAAAGGTTGTTTCCCCAGGTAGGAATTTTCCCCTGAAGTCAGGGAGGGGATGAAACTCCTTAACTAAGTGCCAGGCGGGTAGTTAATCACTACAAACAATCATGCTTAAGCTACATAATCTTTACTCCCTGGAATGGAGATAAGAAACGCCCTAACCTTTGTAATAGAAATTGACAGGATTAAAATCAACTGGTATAAATACGGATGTAACAAGACAATAAACAGCAGAACTTCGCTGGAGATCCAGACCAGAACTTGGCTGGAGATCCTGGCTAGAGATCCTGGCTAGGCTGCTGATCAACTGAACGCTGTCTCCGTGTCCTTCCTTCTTCGCCGACTCCATCCACACCTTTGGGAACCCCTGGACCCACTGGGGTTGGACCCCGGCAGTTTAAAAGTTGCAAGTTTGTTCTTTGTCTTGCATAAAGCTCTGGGGCAGCCTGTGGCTATTCTGGCCATGTCCAGTCACCAGAGACCTTTCGATCATGTTGTGCCCTCATACGATCTCATGTTCTTTCCCAGTTGCTATACTGCCTATTGCCAGAATGGTTTCTAAAAATCTTTAAATTTTTTTTTTCAATTACAGTTTATATTCAATAATATTTTGTATTAGTGTCAGGTGTACAGTATAGTGGCAAGACAATCATATATTTCGCAAAGTGTCCTCCCTATTCCTAGTTCCCACCTGGCACCATGCATAGTTATTGCACTATCACTGACTATGTTCCCTTTGCTATAATTTACACCCCCATGGCTATTTTGTAATTTCCGGTGAACAGCAGGAGAGAAAAAAAAAAAGAAAGGATAGGCGGATGCCTTTTAAGGCAGTGTTCAAATATCACTTCATTCATGAATCACTGGCCTGAAGTTGGTCATAGAGCAAAACCTTCCTGCAAAGTTTACTGAAAAAATAGTCTCTAGTTAAGTGACCATAGTCCCAGCTCAAATTCTTCAGTCTTCGGAGGGAATAAGATGATGTCTTAATATTTGTTATTAATGGTGCAGTTTATTTCCTTCAGAAAGTTTTCATTTTAATTTTTATTGAATTAGAATGAATTGGATATTGCAGTTAGTTTACTCAATATCATATAGTGGACATTCTCTTAGGTTGTTGAAATATCTTTTTCTGCAACATGTCTAAAAAATGTCTATTGTTTAATTTAGCGATTAAATGGTAATTATTTAATAATTACAGGGCACTTAATTTTCAGGTTTATTTTTCTTTAAATAATTAAAAGCAAGCACCTTGACCCATAAATCCCAGTGTATACTTCATCCTTAGGACAGATGTGGAGCAAATAAAATTCTAGAAAATGCTTATGAATATTTTATAAATTTCAATTTATTAATTATATCATGGGTTGCTTTTAGTTTTATATGTGATAAATTTTTGCATAGTGCAAGCTAAAAATTTTTATCCTATTTTCTTCTAGATGTGATATGGTATTAGTTTATATTTAAGTTTATGATACATCTCCAAGTAATATTTGTGTATGCTGTGAAGAATAAATAAAAATTTATTTCTTTGTATATGCTATCCCATTGTTCCTTCACAATTTGTTAAAAATATAATAATTTCTTCACTTAACTGTCTTTGCACTCTAGCAAAATTCAATTGGCCATGTCATATATATAGTTGGGTCTATTTCTTGATTCTCTTTTCCATTGATCTATCAGTCTATATTTGTAACAATATAACACTGTCTCATAATAATAACTTTTCCAATTCATAAACATAGTATATCTCTCATTTTTAAGGTCTTCTTTAGTTTATCTATGATCTATGTTATTGTGCCAGTACGAGGCTATTTTAATTACATGGCTTTGAAGTATAGTTTCATATCTGGTATTGTAATCCCTCCAACTTAGTTTTTCTTTATTGAAATTGCTGAGGCTACTCGGGATCTTTTTGGTTCCATATAAACTTTTGGAACATTTGCTCTAGATATTTGGAATATGTCATTGGCATGTTAATAGAAATGGTGCTGAATCTGTAGATTGCTCTGGGCGGCACGGGCATTCTAATGGCGTTAATTCTTCCAGTCCATGACCATGACGTGCGCTTCCACTTGGTCGCACCTTCCTCTGTTTATTTGTTTGGTGTCCTATGGCTCTGAGAGTACAGGTCTTTTGCCTCCTTGGTTAAGTTATTCCTAGGTGCTCTATTTTTCTTTTGTAATAGTAAAGAGGATTATTTTATTTGTTTTATTTGAGAGAATTTGTTACTGGTCTATGAAAATGCCACCAATTTCTGGATATTAATTTTGTATCCTGCTACTTTTCCAAATTCGTTTTTTAGTTTTAGTATTTGTGGTTTTTTTTTTTGGGGGGGGGTCTTTAAGATTTTCTATGTACAAGATCATGTCATTCGTGAGTAATGACAGTTTTACTTCCTCCTTTCCAATTTGCATGTCTTTTATTTCTTTTAATTGATTACCGTGGCTAGGAGTTCCAGCACTAGGTTGAGTAAGAGTGGTGAAAGTGGACATCCACGTCTTGTTCCTGATCTTAAGGGGACCGTTTTATTTTTTACCTATTGAGTATGATATTGGCTGTGGGTTTTTCATATTAAGTATATGACCTTTATTATGTTTAGCTATGTTCTCTCTTATCTCATCTTGCTGACAGTTTTTTATCACATATGGCTGTTGAATTTTATCAAATTATTTTCCTGCATCTATTTTTTTTTTTAAATATGGAACGCTTCATGAATTTGCATGTCATCCTTGCACAGGGGCCACGCTAATCTCTGTATCGTTCCAATTTTAGTATATGTGCTGCCGAAGCGAGCACTTCCTGCATCTATTGATATGATCATGAAATTTTTATCTTTCATTTTGCTTGTATGATGAATCACATTTATTGATTTGGGGATATTGCATCAGTTTTGCATTCCCAAAATAAAACCCACTTGGACATGGTATACCTTTTTATTGTATTGCTGGATCTGTTTTGCTAATTTTTTCTTGAGGATTTTAATATCTACCACCAGGAATGTGGACCTATAATTTTCTCTTTTTGCATTGTCTTTAACCGGTTTTAGAATTAGATAATGCCGGCCTTATAAAAATAGTTTGAAGTCTTCCCACCTCTTGAATTTAATGGAATAGTTTGAGGATAGGTATTACCAATAGTTCTTTGAATGTTTGGTAAAATTCACCTGGAAGCAGCTGTTGGGGTCAGGACTTTTGTTTGCTGCAGATTAGTTTTTGTTTTTATTACTGCTTCAGTTTCATTAGTTGTAATCACTCTTTCAGGTTTTCTGATTCTTCTTGATTCAATTTTGGAAGATTGTTTGTTTCTAAGAATTTGTTCATTTTGTCCAGGTTATCCAATTTGTTGACATATAATTGTTCATAGAATTTTCTTACAATTCTCTATTTCTGTGATGTCAGTTGTTACTGCTCCTCTTCATTTCTGATTTTATTTATTTGTGTCTGCTCTCTTTGTCTTTTGGTAAGTCTGGCTAAAAGTTCACAATGGAATACTATGCTGCTGTAAAAAAGAAGGAATTCTTACCATTTGCAACAGCATGGATGGAACTGGAGAGCATTATGCTAAGTGAAATAAGCCAGTCAGTGACAGAAAGATACCTCATGATCTCACTCATTTATGGATAATAAAGAACATTATAAACTGATGAACAAAAATAGATACAGAGGCAGAGCAGCATTAAACAGACTGTCACAGCGGGAACACTGGGAGGGTGTTATATAAGCATAACCAATGGAGGCAAGACACTGGGCCGGGGGGTGGGGGGTGGGGTAAGAGCATGTGGGGGGGGGGGCTGTGTAGGGGAGGCCAGGGGAAGGTCAATAGGGGGAAAAAAGGAGACATATGTACTACTACTTGTAATACTTTAAACAATAAAATAAAATTTAAAAAAGTTTATCAATCTTATTTATCTTTTCAAAGAACCAACTCTTGGTTTTATTGATCTTTTTATTTATTGTGTGTTTTTGTTTTTTTGTTTTGTTTTGTTTTTTTAGATTCTATGTAAACATTAGTTTTTAGATTCTATGTAAACATTCTAAAAACATTAGTTGTTTTTTAGATTCTACTTTTTAGATTATTTTTTGCTCTGATTTTTATTGTTTTCCTCCTTCTACTTACTCTGGGCTTTTCTTCTTTTTCTTCTGATAGTTCATTCATTGTTTAATGTCACACTATTTAACCTCCATAAATTGGAATGTCTTTGAGTTTTATTTTTATTTTAGTTGATTTCTAGTTTCATGTTATTGTGATCCAAGATGATGCTTAGTATGATTTCCATCTTCTTCAGTTTCTTAAGAATTATTTTGTGTCCTAACATGTGGTGTATCTTTGAGAATGTTCCATGTGCACTTGAGAATAATGTATATTCTGCTACTTTGGGATGAAATGTTTTGTAAATATAAATTAAATCCATCTGATCCAGTATGCCATTTATGGTTGCTATCTCCTTGTTAATTTTTGTCTGGGGTATCTATCCAGTAATGATAGTGGGATGTTAAAGTCCTCCACTATCACTGTATTGCTGTCTTCCTTTCCTGTAAAGTACACTGAAAGGTGTTTTTTAAATATACATGTACTGGAGGCCCGGTGCACGAAATTTGTGCATGGGTGAGGGGGTCCCTCAGCCCCACCTGCACCCTCCCCAATCTGGGACCCCTCAAAGGATGTCCAACTGCTGCTTTAGGCCTGATCCCTGAAGGATGGGGCTTAAACCGGCAGTCAGACATCCCTCTCGCAATCTAGGACTGCTGGCTCCTAACTGCTTGCCTGCCTGCCTGATCATCCCTAACTGCCTCTGCTTGCTAGCCTGATTGACCCCAACTGCCCCCCTGCTGGCCTGGTCACCCTCTAACTGCCCCCCTGCCAGCCTGGTCACCCCCTAAATACCTCTGCTTGCTGGCCTGATCACCCCCTAAAGGCCCCCCTGTCAGCCTGATCGCCCTAACCACCTCTGTCTTGGCCCCCACCACCATGGCTTTCTCTGGAAGGAAGTCAGACATCCAGAAGATGTCCAGTTGACCGAGTCTAATTAGCATATTACCCTTTTATTAGTATAGATAGTTTTCTGAGTACAGTCCTTTTGCCTTCTTGGTTAAGTTTAATCCTAAGTATCTTAATTTTTTGTTGCAATCGTAAATGGGATTGTTTGTTTAGTTTCTCTGAGAATTTATTATATATTAAATATATAAATATTTAATATAATATATAATTTATATTAAATATCTAAATTATATATATATATATATATATATATATATATATATATATATATTAAGCGACAGTCTAACCATCTGACCAATAACTGTGACGTTCAATAACCACAACGGGGCAGAAACTCCGACCAGTAGTTATGACACGCAGTGACCACCAGGGGCAGACGGTCAATGAAGGAGCTGTTGAGCTGCAGTGATTTGGAAGTTGCGGTTCTAAGGTGAAGCACACAGCATCAGAGAATGGGGAGCCCGATTCTGGGGTGTGTCACCCAAGAACTACACTCTTGCAATCTGGGAACCCTCAGGGAATGTCAGAGAGCTGGTTTCAGCCCAATCCCTACAGGCCAGGCCGAGGGACCCCACTGGTGCATGAATTCGTGAACTGGGCCTTTAATTGGTGTATAAAAAAGCCATAGATTTGGGGGTGTTGATTTTGTACCCTGCTACATTGCCAAATTCATTTATTAAATCTAGTAGGTTTTTGGTGGAGTCTTTAGGGTTTTTTATGTACAATATCATATCATCTGCAATTAATGAGATTTTTTTTTATTTCCTCGTTTCCAATTTGAACGCTTTTTGTTTCTTCTTGTCTGATTGCTGTGGCTAGGACTTCCAGTACTATGTTGAATGGGAGTGGTGAAAGTGGACATCAATGTCTTGTTCCTATTCTTAGGGGAAATGCTCTTAGTTTTTACCCATTGAGTATGATGTTGTCTGCAGGTTTGTCACATGTGGCCTTTATCATGTTGAGATATGCTCCTTCTATTACCATTTTAGTGAGAGTTTTTATCAAAAATAGTTCTTGGATTTTGTTGAATGCTTTTTCTGCATCTATTGATATGATCATGTGATTTTTATCTTTTAACTTGTTTATGTGATGTATCACATTTATTGATTTACAAATATCGCAGCCTTGCATCCCTGGAATAAATCCCACTTGGTCATGGTGTATAATTTTTCTAATGTATTGCTGGATCTGACTTGCTAAAATTTTGTGAGTATTTTAGCATCTATATTAATCAGAGATATTGGTCTGTAATTCTCTTTATTTGTAATGTCTTTATCTGGTTTTGGAATTAGGATAATGCTGGCCTCATAAAAAGAGTTCAGAAGTGTTTCTTTCTCTTGAGTTTGTTGAAATAGTTTTGAGGAGTATATGTGTTAGTTCTTCTTTTAATGTTTGGTAAAACTCCTCTGTGGAGCCATAGGACCTGGGATTTTGTTTGGTAGGAGTATTTTTTTGTTTGTTTGTTTGTTTGTTTTTTATTACTGCTCCTATTTCATCAGTTGTTATTGGCCTATTCAGGTTTTCTGATTTCTCCTGATTCAGTTTTGGGAGATTATATTTTTCTAGGAATTTGCCTATTTCATCCACATTGTCCAGCTTATCGGCATATAGTTGTTCATAGTATTTTCTTACAATCCTTTGTAATTATGTGTGTTGTCAGTGGTTCCTTCTCCACTTTCATTTCTGATTTTTTTTATTTGGGTCACTCTTTGTTTCCTGATGAGTCTGGCTAATGGTTCATCAATTTTATTTATTTTTTTTCAAAGAACCAGCTCTTGGTTTCATTGATATTTTTGTTTGTTTGTTTTAGTTACTATGCTATTTATTTCTTCTCTAACATTTATTATTTTCTTTCTTCTAATTACTCAGGGATTTTCTTGTTATTCTCTTTCTGTTTCTTTAAATTGTAGGGTTAAATAGTTTATTGCTGATTTTTCTTGTTTTTTTGAGCCTGTAGTGCTATGAACATCCCTCTCAGGACTGCTTTTACTGTGTTCCAGAGATTTTGGGTTGTTTTGTGTTCATTTTCATTTGTTTCCAGGAAAAGAGAAGATATAAACAACTGGAAGAATATACCATGTTCATGGATTGGTAAAATCAACGTCATTAAAATGTCCATACTACCCAAGAAAATCTACAGATTCAATGAAATTCCTATTAAAATACCAAAGGCATATTTCACAGACCTAGAACAAATATTCTAAAAAATTATATGGAATCAAAAAAAGACACTGAATAGCTGTGGCAATTTTGATAAAGAAAAACAAAGTTTGAGGAATCACAATACCAGATTTCAAGTTATATTACACAGCCACCATAATCAAAACAGCCTGGGACTGGCACAAGAAGAAGGATATAGATCAGAACAGAGAATTCAGAAGTCAATCTAGGTTATTACCCTCAAATAATATTTGACAAAGGAGGCAAGAGCATGCAGTGGAGTCAAGAGAGTCTCTTCAATAAATGGTGTTGGGAAAATTGGACAGATACATGCATAAAAATGAAACTATACCACCAACCTTCACCATATAAAATAATAAACTCAAAATGGAAAAAATACTTACATATAAGTTGTGAAACCATAAAAGTCCTAGAAGAAACCATAGGCAGCAAATACTTCAGACATCTCCCATAGCAATATGTTTACCAATACAGCTCCTAAGACAATGGAAACTAAGGAGAAAATAAGTACATGGGACTACATCAAAATAAAAAGCTTTTGCACAGAAAAAGAAACCATCAACAAAATGAAAAGATAGTCCAATGTATGAAAGACTATACTATACATATTTGTTAATGATATATCTGATAAATGGTTAATATCCAAAATATATAAGGAACTCATACAACTTAACAAAAGATAAACAATCCAATTAAAAAATGGGCAAAGGACCAAAATAGACACTTCTTCAAAGAGAACACACAGATGGCCAAGAGACATATGAATGAATGCTTAAAGTCACTGATCATCAGAGGGATGGAAATTAAAACAATAATGAGGTATCACCTCACACTTGTCAGAATAGCTATCATCAACAAATCAACAAATTACACGTGCCTGGGAGGATGTGGAGAAAAGGGAACTCTAGTGCACTGTTGGTGGGATTGCAGACTGTGCAGCCATTAAGGAAAACAGTATGGAGTTCCCTCAAAAAATTAAATATGGAAATGCCATTTCAACCAGTGATCCCACTTCTAGAAATATATCCTTAGACACCCAAAGCACCAATCATAAAGAATGCATGCATCCTTATGTATTTAGCAGCACAATTTACAATAGCTAAGATCTGGAAACAGCCCAAGTGCCCATAGGTATAGATGGGTGGTTAAAAAAGCTGTGGTACATTTACACCATGGAATGCTATGCAGCAGTAAAAAACAACACTCTCTTGCCTTTTGAGACAGCATGGAGGGACCTGGAGAGTATCATGCTAAGCGAACTAAGACAGTCAGAAAAAGAAAAGTATCAAATGATCACAATCATATGTGGAATCTATGTAACAAGATAAACTGATGAACAGAGTGGATCCTGAGACATGGAAGCATGAAACAGATTGTGGATTCTCAGAGGGAAGGCTGGCAAGGGTGGATGGCAGGGAGGTAATTAATCAAAAACCTTGTATGCATATATACATAACCCATGGACACAGACAATGGGGTGTTAAACTTCTGGAGTGGGGGGCGGGGCAGGGCTGGAGGGAGTCATTGGGGAAAAAGAGGACATATGTAATAATTTCAACAATAAATAATAATTACAAATAAATAAATAAGTATATATTTAGGTGCTTCTATATAGAGTATATATATGTTTACAATGGTTATGTCTTATTGTTGGATTGATCCCTTTAGTAATATGTACTGACTGTCATTATCTCCTTCATGGCCTTTGTTTTAAAGTCTATTTGGTCAGATATGAATACTGCCTCTCCAGCATTATTTGTTTGTTTCCTTTCCATGGAATTTATTTCCATTCACTCACTTTCAGTCTGTGTGAACCTTTTGTTTTGAGGTAGTCTCTTATAGACAGCATACATGTGGGCCATGTTTTCTAATTCTTTCAACTACCCCGTGTATTTTGATTGGAACATTTAGTCCATTTACTTTTAAGCTTATTGTTTATAAGTACTTATTTATTGCCACTTTTCCTTTATACTTATGTTCCTTACTCTATATATTTTTTCTTCTTCTTAAAGCAGACCCTTTAATATTTCTTGTAATGCTGGTTTAGTGGTAATGAACTCATTTAGCTTTTTTGTTTGTTTGTTTGTCTGTGAAGCTCTTTATTTCATCTTTAATATTAATGATAACCTAGGTCAGTGATGGCGAACCTTTTGAGCTCGGCATGTCAGCATTTTGAAAAACCCTAACTTAACTCTAGTGCCATGTCACATATAGAAATTTGTTGATATTTGCAATCATAGTAAAACAAAGACTTTTTTATTGCTTAAAGTATTACAAAGAATATTAATATGTCTCCTTCTTTTTCCCCCCTTGACTTATATTTTTGATATTTATTTTATATATTTAAATGCCATTTAACAAAAAAACAATCAACCAAAAAAATGAGTTCACGTGTGACCTCTGACACGTGTCATAGATTCGCCATCACTGACCTAGGTGTACAGTCTTGGTTTCAGGTCCTTACTTTTGATTACTTTGAATACTTCATGTCAATCCCTTCCAGCCTGAAGTATTTCCATTGAATAAAACTGCTGACAGCCTTAGGGGAATTACCTTGTAGATAATTAGCTGTTTCTCGCTTGCTGCCTTCAAAATTATCTCTTTGTCTTTAATTGTTGACATTTGAATTATGATTTGTCTTGGTGTGGATCTCTTTGGGTTTGTCTTATGGGTCTTTCTATGCTTCTTGAACTTTTATGACATTTCCTTCACCAGGTTAGGTAATGTTTCTGTCATTTCTTCAAACAGGTTTTCTATCCCTTGCTCGATTTATTCACTTTCTGGTACCCCTATGATGTGACTATTATTACTATTAATGTCATCCAAAATTTTCCTTAAACTGTTCTTTTGTTGTTGTTGTTGTTTTGTTTTGGTTTGTTTGGGTTTTTTTTTTTTTCTTTTTGCTTTGATTGGTGTTTCTTTTCTAAAGTTCTTCCAAATCACTGATCTATTTCCTTGCTTCATACAGCCTACCTTTAATTCCTTCTAGTGTATTCTTGATGTCATATATGGTGTTCTTCCTTTCTAACTGGCTCTCATTTATGGTTTCTATGTCCTTTTTCATAGTAAGAACTATATCATACTAGGTTCTTTGTAGTTCTCAGTAAGTTTCTTGTAGTTATTACTAAGTTCCTTGAGCATCCTTATGACCATTAGTTTGATGCTGATAAATTGCTTGCCTCTATTTCATTTAGCTTTATTTAATGGAGAGCCCTCATTTTCTTTCATTTGGGGGTTGGTTCTTTGGCTCTCCATTTTTAGCTGTCTCTTTTGTGTGCTATGACTCTCAGGTTTCATGGGGGTAGGGAAGGGTTTATTTGGTAAGTGTCCTGAGGGACCCAGTGGTACGGTCTCCTGAGCTTAATGCTCTAGGAGTGTCTCTTGTGTGGGTTAATTGGGTTCTCCTGTTGTAATTGGGTCTTTATTTTGTCTCATTTGTGGGTTGGATCTCCCCTCAGGCTAGATGATTGTGAGGCTTAATCTGAAACACCTCATGCAAACTATTGTACAGATGCTAACAGCATGAAACCAATCAAAACCTAACAATAAACATAACTAAAACATGCAAAAGATGCCACTTGCTCAAATGTCATCTTCTTAGTTTCATGTTCCTGAGAAGCAGCCCCCCAACTTCACCCTTATTCTCTGACCCCTTCCTATGCTTTATTTTTCTCCATGCTCTTCTCAACTGACCTTTATTTAGTTAATTTGTTGTGTGTTTACTGTTACCTCAACTAGAGGGTATGCCTCTGAAAATATGAATATTATCTCTTTGTACTACTTATTGCTGCCTGTCCAGTGTCTGGCACAGTGCATGATGGATATAAGACAATGAATTTATTTTTGTATGAAGAAAGAATATTAAAAGTCAGTGAAATGTCATCCAACTAGAATTTATCTTTCACAGAATCATTGAAAACAAAACCTGGTTGGAATTACAGCAAAGCACTAAGCAGAACATTTCTACAAAGGACTCAGGAATGATAAGTAATTCAGGGAATAGTAAGAAACTGAATAGATCAAATTTAATTTGGTAGGTAAACTATGGATGCCAAGCAGAGGAGTTCAAGGCCTCTTTCAAAATCATAAACTATGAGTGATGATTCTAAATAAGCAATGGCACTGATTCCAAAATCCTCAAAAGGAAGCTTGTTCGAATTCAAATGCTTCTTCTCATGAAGCCAAAGGATTTCCAGCATAAATGTTTCCCTGGTGTTGCACACTTCTTCAATACATGTACCAAGTGGTTATTAGAACACTACACTCATATGTTTTCATTCTGTTAGTGAAAACAACCTCCTAAATTTTTGCCTTCTTCTTGGTGTGTTATAGGTGATGACATTGTCTGAGGTCTTTAAGATGCCAGCACTGTTCTCCCAATATGTTTCTTTGCATAGTAGTATATTTTTCAAAGAGACATATTTAAATCTGAAAGTCCATTTCTTGACACCAGTGCTTGCTCTCTGCATTAAGTTATCTGATTAAGCAAAGGTATGCTTTGATAATCATTGCCAGTATTAGCAAGACAGATGGGGTATACCACTACATGGTCTTAATTACGCGTATCCACCTTGTTTTATGAACACTTTGGGGAGTAAGTTTACTTATAATTTTAAGAGTTTTTATTGGAGTTATGTTTTTTTTAAAATAACTATTTCCCTTTGAAAACATGATACACAAGAAACTCTACTTCTCCAGCTTGCTAAATATTGTCAAGAAAGAAATGAGTATTCATAAAAGATGAAGATTTTATTGGAGAAAGCAGTTGTATAAAAATTAGGATTCTATATTCTTTGACTCTTAAGGGAATATTGAAGTGCAGCTTGCAGCTATTTGATTTAATCTGTGAAAGCATTGACCATACTGACTCAGTATCTTTAAGCAGTTATCTTATTCTAATGTCTTCATAAATGCCTGGATACTCACGATGATCACAGACAAACCCCTACTTCACAGACGGCATCTTTGACCATGACACTGAATGATGTAAAGATATATTTTCATTATCATTTTCATAAGACTTATTCATAAAAGTTTGCTTATAGATATTTGGCTTTTAATGACATTCATAAATAGATAAATCTTCCAGTTAGTTGAGTATATTTTCTGATTATCTATGGACTTAATCTTGAAATGGTGTACTTATTTTCACATTTCTAAAGAAATAATTTACAGAAGGAATTTTTCTTTCTAATAGTAATACAATATACTTTTTTCCACAGATCTTATGCTTGGCTCATAGCTATTGTCCTTTATTAGTTATAATACTATTGCATTTTATATTATTAGGGATTATCTTTCTATATGACTATATGACATTGAAATAAAGATGATTCCATCCCTTCTAATCCTTATATATTATTTTTCATTTCCCACTCTACTGTCCAAGACCTACATTTCAATGTTAAACAGAAGTGATTGTCTGTTTTTTAATTTTTTTTAATGAGAACTTTAAAAAGAATGTTTCCTGTTTCAATATTTGCAGTCATGTTTGCATATGATTTTATTTATTTATTTTTATAATGCATTTTTATTAGGTTAAGGAAGTTTCCTTTAGTTTCTTGTTTGATAAGGTTTTATATGATGAATGCATGTTGACTTTTATCAAATGATTTGGTTATACCAAATATAAAGATTATATTTTTCCTAATGAATCTATTAACATTAAAATCTATATTATGACATTTAAAAAACTAATAAAACTAGCAGCTTGAGTTAATTTTAAAATCATACCTCATAAGGAAGATTTGTCTGAAAGCTTTTTATTTTTTTCATATCTAATTTATTGAGTCATAATTTATACACTCTTTTTAGGTATTTGATTTTATGAGTTTTGACAAATGTCTACAGTCATATAACCACAATTAAAATATAAAATATTTATATAATCCCCCCCAAAAAAGTTTCCTGATGATCCTTTATAGTGAATACATTCTTCCAAACACTAGCCCCTGGCAAAATAGATCTGTTTTGTGTCCCCATAAATTTTCCTTCTAGGTTTTCATTTAAAATTATTGTATGGACTCACCCAGTGTGTAGCTTCTTGGGAAAATGTCTTTCATTTAGTATAATGCTTTTCCAATTCATCCATGCTGTTGAATTATCAAATGTCATTACTTTTTTATTGCTAGATAGTATTCCATTGGATATACCCCCATTTTTATTGAGGTACAAGCTGATAGCTATCTTTGTTGTTTCCAGTTCTGAGTGTTTTTATATGAAGCTACTGGGCACATTTCTGCATGTGATTGTGTATGAACATACATTTGCATTTCTCAGGCTGTAAAGACCAGGCAAGTGCACACTTGGTTCTAAGACACTGTGTTCAGAGTGGTTGTGCCATTTTGAATTCCGATCGATTCTCATGTGCTATGTATAAATTTATTTTGAATTTCCATATTTTTAAAACAAAATGTTGTCATATAATTATGTGGATCCACATTTTAAATATTTCATATATAGTTATTTTACCTTCTATATCTAATGATGGAAATCTCTGATTTCATCAGAAAGCTATTTTATAATTTTTGTTTTTCCTGGTTCTTGCTTCTGGTCACTAATTTCCTTATAGGTTTGGTCTTGTTTTTATAATTTTAAAATTGTAGGTTCATTTTTCTTTTTTTATTTTCCAGAGAGTGTTTTCTTTTATCAATAATGCAGGTTTGTGGTCACCATTTTCAGACACTTTTTGAGGGTTAATTTAAAGGAGGTATTTTGTATTTTGACTTCACCTTGAAGGATGTGCTTTGGGCTTAAACACACGTCAGAGTGCCAATTATCTTGAACTAAATTTTTTGCTGCCCCTGTCTTTTCCATCCCTTCTTCCTCTTCTTCATCCTCCTACTTTTCCTCCTCTTCTTCCTTCTCTTATTTTTATTTCTTCTTTACCTCCTTTTCTTCTTCCTCCTTTTTTTTCTTTCTTCTTTTTCTGGTCCTTGGAGATTCTCTATGACTCTGCAATCAATAATTCAATACTCATAGAAGTGAGTCCTTCTACAAGAAGCATATCACTTTTGTACAAGAATGTTCAAAGCATTCTGTTCATAATGGAAAGCTTGAACAATGTAATGCCTAGCAACATTGCATGGGTAAATTAGTGCAGGTATATTTATAGAATGGAATGCTACATAGCAATAAAAATAATAAAATATTGATTCATGAATCTCTGAGACATATGCTGAGTGAGAGCAAACACAAAATAGTGTATGACTGCATTTATAGGAAGTTCCAAGTAAGGCAAATCTTATTTATATATATAAAAGACTACATGACCATCTGACCATCCAACTGATAGCTATGATGCACAATGACCACCAGGGGGCAGACACTCAATGCAGGAGCTGCTGAGCTGCAGTGACTTGGCAGCGGCAGTTCTTGGGTGGTGCACCCTGAAACCAGAGAGGAGGGAGCCAGATTCTGGGATGCATCACCTGAGAACTGCACTCTTGCAATCTGGGACCCCTTGGGGGATGTAGGATAGCCAGTTTCAGCCCAATCCCTGCAGGCCAGGCCGAGGGACCCCATCTGCCAGAGGGATCCCGCTCACTCTGCAGATGCCCTTCAAGCCCCAGGTGCGACCGGCTGAGGAGGGACCACAGGAGGTTGGTTCCAGTGCATGTCCTGCCAGTCTTGCCCAGTCCCATCCTGCCAGCCACCTTCTAATTAATTTCCTTTCAATGTGCACAAGTCTGTGCACCAGGGCACTAGTCTAAGATAATAGTGATAAGAATACTTGTTACACCTGGGGTTATTGATTGAAAAGAGGCAGTGAGAAGCCTTCAGTGTTGCAGCAAATATTCTATATCTCAGTCTGGTAGGTGGTTCTACAATTATAAAAATATATTAAAATTTATCAAGTTGTACCCCTAAGAGTTCTGTATTTTATTCATGTAGATTATTTATTAACTAGAGGCCCAGCACGTGAAATCACATGAGACCCAGAAACCCGCCACACCATGAGACCTGCCACGCCACGAGACCCAGACTCACTGCCTCATGAGACCCATCAATGCACCTCCTGGTGACCGGTCATTTGGTCATTATGGCATTACAGCTACTGGCTTTTTATAATATAGATAAATAATATCCTGTATCACATGAGCATGTTTTCAAATGTCAAATATATTTAATAAGGTTAAAGAAAAAAGTAAAACAAAAATCTATGTATTTGCAAATAAAGGCTTAGTTGAATAATAAGTGATAGAACTCTTTGAACCTCACTGATTTGCATTGTTTGAATGTGAATTGTGTCTCATAACATACCATTCTTTTAAAGCTGAGAATCTTTTAAAGTAAATGAATTGTGACAATTTAAGCTACAGAGAAAGTGGATGAAGATAAAAGCATTTTGGTGGATTCAGAAATTTGGAAGTATCCCTTAAGAAAATTTGAGACCTCCAGTCTTATGGAGGCTCATGATAAATTTTGATTCCACATATTAACTCAGTTTTCTTAAACTGTTTTAGACACAGAGTGAGAAGAATTGTTAAACCAAGGAAGAGGAATCCGCATTCCATCTGTTTGAGCTGTAGAATAGGTGGCACACTCTTTATTTTACTTCCAGGAGGGATATTTCCAATTTCTGTATGTTCCTTGCTATGAAAACCACTTTTATGTTTCAATGGGGAGTAATAATTAACAAAATCAGATAATATTTTTTCAAATGCCCATAAAGTATACTTAAATGCAATAGGCAGAGGTAAACATTAAAAAAAACCCCAAAATCTATAATCATTAAATATAGCAATGTGATCATTTTGGTAATTAGGAGGTGACTAGATCCGTGGATCATTAGTAAAGGTCACCAGTGGTTAATGGCAATATAATTAATAACTAACCGAGGCAGGATGATCTATCTTAACCAGAAAGCTCTACAGGACAGATTTGCTATCATTTTTCCATGGTTTTTCTTTCCAGGGTTTCTCATATCACTTTTGAAACTATACAGATGAGAAGCCCTTTTTCCTATTTACTCTTGCATCTTCTCAAATATATTTTCCTCCTCACATTTTCTTTTTCTGTTTTTTAATATATTTTATTGATTTTTTTCAGAGTGGAAGGGAGAGGGATAGAGAGTTAGAAACGTCAATCAACTGCCTCTTGCACACCTACTACTGGGGATGTGCTCACAACCAAGTTACATGCCCTTGACTGGAATCGAACCTGGGACCTTTCAGTCCGCAGGCCGATGCTCTATCCACTGATCCACACTGGTTAGGGCTTCTCCTCACATTTTCCCCTGAGAATCAAATATCAAATATTCCCCTTCTGAGTGAAATAGATAATCCTATATAATAAAGAGGTATTATGAAAATTGACCATCACTCCAACACACAAGATGGCTGCCCCCATGTTGTCAAAGATGGCCACCCCATGTGGACACAAGATGGCCAGCAGTGGAGGGCATTAGGGAGGGACCAGGTCTGAAAGGGAGGGCAGTTGGGAGTGACCAGGCCAGCAGGGGAGGGCAGTTAGGGGCAATTGGGCTGGCAGGGCAGCAGTTAGGTGTTGATCAGGCTGGCAGAGGAGTGGTTAAGGGGTGATTGGGCCTAAACGGGCAGTCAGACATCCCTTGAGGGGCCCCAGGTTGGGGAGGGTGCAGGCTGGGCTGAGGGACACCCCCCTTTGTGCAAGAATTTCATGCACCAGACCTCTAGTATTTTATATAAAAAGTGAGGTATAATTTACAAACACACTCATCTGCGTTGCAAATCGCTTTTACTTGCTTTGTGGTAGAGCTCAGTATGCATATTGATCAATCTTTGAAATGATTATCACAATGTAAACTACTTTATCTGCAATCCTGTACAAACATTGTCAAAATTGAATAAGAAAGGTTTAAAAAAACAAACCTTTAGAAAGTCTTCAAAACAAAGCTATCAATGATGTTTTAAATCTACAAAAAACATAGACATTGTCAATCTGGCTCAACATTCGGGAGGAAAAGGCCAAGGTGCTAATCATTCTCTGGTTAATTTATTCATTCTACTTCTGTCTTTTTTTTTTTTCAAAGAAGAAAACATTAAAGAATTATTACTTCTCTTGATACTTGGTATCTATAGCTTATACCTTGTGATGTTAATTAGAAACCTAATTTTTGTGTACTTATCACAAAGGAAATATCATTTCATTAAAATCCAATTAGATTCAGACAATATCTGTAAAGACTACAGAATCACTGCTGTTTGAACACAGGCAGCTTTGTTCTGTTTTCATTACTTGAATAAAAGCAACCACAACAAACAATCAAAGGAAAAAATTATTAATCTTTGAGAAGGTTGCAAACTTGCATTTTGAGTAGCATTTTGTTAGGAAGGCAAACAACATGGGAGATTAGGTTTCATGGACAACAATTTAGTGACCTTAATTCTAATGATTCTTGCTTGTCTGTCTCCAAGGAAAGTAACCTTCAATCAAAAACAAAAAAAATATTGATGAGACCTTGTAAAATAAATGGAAATCATACAAAGTTTCCTTCAGTTATTTTAGTGAAATAAAGTAAAAAATGTCAATTTTTCCTAAAATTGGCTGCTCTAAAAATGAACTAAATTTCACTGCTGAATTAAAAATGATTGTGATATATTTTAACTTAACTTTTTAAAAGAATTATATTTTAAGCATTTATTTTAAGTAATTTCCAATCTTGTGCCAAAGGTCATTTCCCAGGATTTTTATAAAATGAAATTCCACAGAATTTTTAAATGTATTTTTTTTAAATTCCCATTTTGTAGTCCTCCCTTTTGACAACCACAGTGTGTTCTTTATATCTGTGGGGCTGTTTCTGTTTTATTTATTCATTTATTTTCTTTTATAGAGTCCAAAGTGAGATATTTGTCTTCCTCTGTCTGACTAACAGAATACCCTCTAGATTCATCCATGTTGTCACAAATGTCAACGTTTCCATATATAATGGAATATTATATATATCATGTTTATCCTTTCAACTGTTGATAGGCATACAGGTTGATTCCATATCTTGCTTATCACTAGTATGTAACCCCATATTCTAAGATGGTTTTAGAAACTAAGTATCACAAATGAGAATTTAAAATGTATTAAATATCATAATTTATTTGGACTCCTAGTGGTACTGCACTCATGTACTCTTCCTACAGGAATGACACACTGAATGCATTGATCATGTTCAGAAAGCTATTTCTTCCAGGTCTCTGTGAACTTCTTGAATTGTTTTCTGGTGGCAGTTTTTGTTTGTGTTCTGATTTTCAATATGTATAATTATCTCTTTCTCCCCACTTAGGTAAAGCACAATAATTATTTAGTGGACAGGGTATAAATTGGCAACATTAAGTGCATTAATCAATGCTACTCAAATACCCACCTCTCCTTTTGTTTTTACACGAATAAGAACTTGTATTCAGTAGGACTTGAGAGGAGGTATGTCCTATGAAGTGGTGTATCAGTCGAAATAGGAAACTTGATGTCAAATATGAAAATCCTCATCCATTCCTAAGCTGCTGGCATTAAACTCAATACTACCATGCCCCAGTATGAAAGGGCTGCCTCGCCCATTTGTATCCTTATCTGTTTGATTCCAACTGGCCTACTTGTTAGTCCCTAAACCAGTTTTCGCTGGCCTTGACAATGCTACTGTCTCCACTTTGAATGTCACCTTGCTCCTTCTTAACTGTTTCATAGTCTCTCTGTTCTCATATTGAACTGTCATGATTCCGCAGATCAACTGCACCACCTTTGAACTTTTAGAATACTTTGTATGTTTTTAAACCAATTAGATATTTCACTTAACAAACTTGGAGGTGTTCGTAGATTTGTATTTCTTTCTCAACTGTAAAATCTAAGGACAGGAATGGTTTCCATTGTACATAGTGAAATGCATAGGTGAAGGAATATATTTATTAACTATATGAAATATTTAAAACTATTTGAAAACTTGATACTATTTACCAGAGCTTTTCAAATTAATAATTCACTTCAAGTTTCAATTTCTTAAAGCATATGCAGAATTATGAAACTTAAAAATTTGTCAATGAAGGTAAGCGGTCTGAGACATCATACTTTATTTCATTCAACATCCAAATTTTCATAAAGAATTTAAAACTAGGATTTTAAATGGCCAGCTCAATCTCATTTAGGTGACAGTGCAAGTTAAATACATCTATAATAATAAAAGCATAATATGCTAATTAGACCAGACAGCTGAACTACCTTCCAGATGTCCTTCTGGATGAAGCCGTGGCAGTGGGGCCAATGCAGAGGCAGTTAGGGGCGATCAGACAGGCAGGCAAACAAGCGGTTAGGAAACAGTGGTTCCAAATTGTGAGAGGGATGTCCGACTGCCAGTTTAGACAGGGATCAGGCCTAAACTGGCAGTTGGACATCCCCCAAGAGGTTCTGGATTGTGAGAGGATACAGGCGGGCTGAGAGACACCTTCCCTGCATGAATTCCATGCATCAGGCCTTTATATAGACATAGAATAGCAAACAAACAAATAAACAAACAAAAGTGGACCCATTTCTCATAGAATGTAGCTACTGGAAAAGTAAAACATACAACTACTGACTGTGAGAACTGTCACAAAGAAAGAGAACAGGTGTCCTGGCTGGTGCGGCTCAGGTGTTAAGCATTGCCAGGTGCACAGAAAGGTCACCTCTATGATTCCTGGTCAGGGCACATGTACAGGTGACGGGTTTGATCCCCGGTTGGGGTGCACATGGGAGGCAATTGATCTATGTTTCTCTATCACATCAATGTTTCTCTCTTTCCCCTTCTCCCTTCCTCTTTCTCTACAAACAATAAAAGTAAATTATTTAAAAAAAAATAAAGAGAACAGGTAACCAGACAGCACACAATACCTAATGTCAACTTTTAACAAAAAAGACTTGTCTGAGGAAAGAACTAACACTCCTTCCAGCTGAGATCCAAAGGAAGTAAGGGAAGGCAAATAATGAAGGAAAACCCATTTTTATTGTTACATAGGAATGACAATTAACTAAGAGACTGTATTGTGAGAAGCTATTTTTTCTCATCAAGGCAGAATAGATCCCAACACATTTTGACAGATTTTCCCCACTGCCATAGTAATATTCATAGCAGATTAGCAATATAGAGTGGTTTTCAATGAAATGTCAACACTTCTCATTACGGTGTGTTTAACAATGAAGTCTCACTCAAGAAAAATATTGTGACTTAGATCTCTAAGGTAAATATTATGAAATGGGAATTAATTCTTGTTATTGAATAAAAGTACATCAGCATCATATTTTTATTCTGCTAACCAGCTTGCTTAGAACTGCATTTAACTATCAATTTTCATTCTGAGGATGTGATGTAACTGGTAGTTTTCATCTGTGTTCTGACATGATAATTTGATTACAATGACATAATTTTTGACACATCTACGAAAATTGTGAAAACCCCATAATAATAATGAGTAATAAGGAAATAATAATAATTTTAGGAATATATTAAAATTTCTATTTGAGTAGAGAAAATGGAAGGGAAAGAAATTTTTTTTGAAAGAATAGGATCCAGGTTTCTCTCTCACATCAATGTTATTCATATTTATTATACTGATGAATAATTTTAAAAAATCAACCAAATGGGTGAAGATATTTGTAAACAGCAGCTCTGACAGGGGTTAATATCCAAAATATATGAAGAACTCATGCAATTCAACAACAAACAAACAATTTAATTAAAAACTGGGCAGATGACCTGAACAGTCACTTCTCCTAAGAAGACATACAAATGGCTAACAGATATATGAAAAGATGCTCAACTTCATTAGCTATTAAGGAAATGCAAATCAAAACTACAATGAGATACCCCTTCACACCTGTTGGAATGGCTATTATCAACAAGACAAGTAATAACAAATGGCTAGAGGATATGGAGAAAAAGGAAGCCTCTTTCACTTCTGGTGGAAATTCAAACTGGTTCAGCCACTATGGAACCTGGTATAGAGTTTCCTCAAAAAATTAAGAATAGAGTTACCATATGACCATATAACCCAACAACCTCTATTCTGGGTATCTAGTCCCCCAAAATTGAAAACATTTATTCATGAAGTTATATGCACCCCTATGTTCATCGTAGCATTATTTACAGTGGCCAAGACATTGAAACAACCACAGTGTGTTTCAATAGAAGACTGGATAAAGAAGATATGGTACATTTATACAATGGTACACTACTCAGCCATAAGAAAAGATAAAATTCTGCCATTTGCAACATTGATGGATCTTGAGAATATCATTCTAAGCAATATAAGCTAGACAGAAAAAGTCAAGAGCCTCAGCCTCAGAGACCGCATACTCCCCTGATAGTTTTCTGGTGAAAGGAACCCTAAATATCACTTTTCCATCCAGTGACTTGACCGGAATTAATGGTCTCAAGAAAACATTTACAGGAAAATAAATCACAGAGACATTGGCAGAGGCACGAAGATAATTCATTGGAGGAACAACAGATGGAGTGGACATATAATGCCAATGAGGAAGGAAGCTCTGGGAAAGACCTAGTGTAGCTTGGCCACAAGGAAAAGAAGTGACCCTTGATTCAGCGAGTTATCAAAACCTACATCTCACATCTGCTTGGCAAATGACAACGATACATATCAGATGTGTCATTGGAGAACATATCTCCCATTCAGTAGGTGGTCTTTTCTTGTTGTTGATGGTGTCCCGTGTTGTGCAAAGACTTTTTAGTTTGGTGTGTTTTTTCATTGTACCACTTTCCCAAGGAAATAGGTCAGAAAAAGCATTTCTAAGAGAAATGTCAATGATTTTACTGCCTATCTTTTTCCAAGAGTTTTTATGTTTCCCAGACTTACATCCAAGTCTTTAATCCATTTTGATTTAATTCTTGAACATCGTGTACAAAGATGGCCCAGTTTCATTTTTTTGCATGTATCTGTCCAATTTTCCTAACAACACTGATTAAATATGCTGTCTTTTCCCTATTGTATGTTCTTGCCTCCTTTATCACAGATTAACTGACCAAACTAATACAAAGCAATGCTGAATGCAAACTGTTAAAAATAAAATTTTTAAAACTATTACTTAAATTTATATTATGATGTAAATAATAATTAACAAAAAAGAAGCAATTTAATTTTTATTTATCTATCTAGTTAAGCATAAAACAAAATCTGGTAGTATAAGAGAATAGAAAGCATAAAACTGTCCTTAGTGACACCTGGAGAGTGTCCGGGAACACAGCTCCTGGGCCGGGAGCCTGGATTCAAATGAGACTATTGCCCATCAGGTGTTATATTTGGGGCAAGACATATAACCTTCCCAGTTTCAGTTTTGACATCTGCAAAACAGGGATAAACACAGTCCCTCTCTTTTATGTTTGTTATAATTAAACAAATAATTACTGTCAGTCACATTTGAATAGTGCCTGGTGTTTCTATTATAATAAAATATAGAAAAACAGAGCACATGTTTCAAAAGCAACAATGTCTAGTTTATGGAAGTTTCTGAGAGACTAATGCCCCTGGAGACACATAGGATTGCTGAGAGCGGGCAATGGAGGCAATATGGTTTTAAAGCCAGTGAAGCCAGTGGAATCAGGCAGGCGTGGAAACGTCACTTCAGGAAAGGAAAAGGGTTAAACCATAGCCTATTATATAGATGCGCGCTTTGCGTCCCTGATATCATAGCTGGAACAACCTATTATGGAGATTTTAAGTTGCACCTGTTTAAAGGAAGTGCTAAGAAGCCACGTATGACTGATACAAGAAGACTGTGTATTTTCAAACAAAATACTTTCAAAGCCTAGAGTTTTTTCCACCTATCAAAGCAAAACCATTTTAATCTATACTATGCTGAGAGAGTGTTTTACATAATAAATCTTGAACTGCATCATTAAAGTTCTGCGTGCTAAACAGCTCTTCACTTCCTGTTAGTCACACCAATCAGAGGTAGGAAGTCGACCCCAGATTCTATTTTCCTAACAGTGGGAGAGGAGCGATTGGGGCTTTGGTGATGTTTTCCATCACTTACAAGATGAACTTTAATTGTTTCCAGGTCTCACATCACTTCCAATTTTACATATAGCAAGAGTCTACAACAAGGTTAATGAAAATAAAGCCAGTCAGCTCATAATCTGAATTTTAAAAGCAAAAAACAAAGCAAGATGCATCCTAGCCATGTGTAACACTTGGCTTAAAGGATGCTGATTATCATATCATAATATCAGCTTTTACTCTTCCCACTTTTCACTGACGGTAAGAGGCTGTATGAATTAATGAATAAATGGACCCACATATAATGATCTAATTTCAGAGAAATAAAATAATAAAAAATGCATTGATCCTTCTGCAATCAGAAAATTAAGATACAAGCAGCTAAATGCACTGGTTTTTCTGCTAGTAAGACTCTCATCCCCTCCTGACCATCACAAACATGGGTACAATGACAGCACATTGTGCAACCAGACAAGAGAACAGGTTGTTGTAATGGTCAGTGAAAGGAATTAAATAAGTTTTGGTTGACAAAAATCATAATAACCACATCAAAGGGAAAATACAGGTCCCAGATCCCCATGGTAACTAGTCATGCATTGAAACATCACTACTCTTTGTATTTAGGAATTTTGTGTCCCAGAATCCCTTTAAAAAATAAATGAATTCCCAGGAAGTAGTTATAGCTCCAACCTTTAAACACTAAATGTTCAGCCCAGCTCAGTGGTTGAGCATTAACCCATGAACCAAGAGGTCACCGGTTCATTTCCCAGGCAGGACACATGCCGGGGTTGCAGGCTTGATCCCCAGTAGGGGGTGTGCAGGAGGCTGCTGATGAATGTTTCTATTCCTCTGTCCCTTTCCCTCCCTCTTTCTCTAAAAATATATAAAAATTAATACAAAACCAGATATTAAAATAATATATAAATATAATGTATTCACATGTAATATTTATGGATGAAAGATGCTCACTTATCCATATTTGAAAAGGCATGTGATAAAATTGCCTTTCCTTCCCTCATATTCTGGGTAAGTACAGTAGATTGTTACAGGCTAAGATTTAACAACATGTCACAGGACCAGCGTCTGGAATGTTTCTAAAGATCAGGCCTCCAAAATTAGCTGAGAGATATAAAAAATTAATGCATCAGATTTCCTTTCACATCCATACATCTTAGAGGAATGAAGGAATGTTGAACCTAGAATAACCCTTAAACTAACCTCATTTCTAACAGAAGCCAACAGATCAAGAGAGGTTAAATAATTTTGCAAGTTTTATTAGAATGTGAATTACAGATATTCTGATGCCATAATTAATACCATGAGATCTTATACCTACCATGGTGCCTGCCAGAACAGGTACTGGAAAGATAAGTAGTCAATTAAAAAAAGAATCACAAGCATATTAAGGTTGGTGAACTCTGTGAATTTTTTATGATTTTTAGAGAGTGGAAGGGAGGGAGAAAGAGAGAGAAAAAGGGAGAGAAGCATTGATGTGAGAGAGAAACATCATTATTTTACCTCCCACGTGTTCCCTAACTGGGGATTGAACCTGCAACCTGGGCATGTGCCCTGAGAGGGAATCGACCAGGCCACATTTTTGTGCACAGGACAGTGCTACAACCAACTTGAGCAACACTGGCCAGGGCTGGATTTCGAATTTTTAAAGAATAGATAAATAAAATTGTATTTCCTAAGTATGTCCAAACACATCTTTTTCAAACTAATCCCACATCATAGTGCACACATAAGACCCTACCATTCAAAGAACAACCTTCCCTTACTTATTCTCACCAAAATTATTTAAATAAATAGTCATTTAAGATTAGAATCGTGCAAGATTGAATCAGTCATTAATTTAATCAGTGTGCCCAAACAAGGAGCACAAAAGAGGTAAAAAAGCATAGTGGTTATAAGTGAAGGGTCTGGAGTTGGGTAGATCCAGATGAAATTCCTGCCTCCCGTTGGTACTTACTACATAATATTGGGTGAGTCATCTGCTGTATCTGAACTGTAGTGAATAGTTTGTAAACTGAGAGAAAAGGCATCCTTAACTCATGAAACGGATGGAAGCCACAAAATAAAATGCATGTATGTTCACCATCAGTATTACTGCTATTTCAATTTTATTTAAATGCAATTTTTTTTTAGTTATTTCTCTTTTTAGTTCAATCTCTCCATCCCCCAGCCCCCCAACAGTATTTAAATTTTATTTAATCTTTATTGTTAAAGATGGAAGACATAAATTTATTATTTGCATCTACCTACCTGATTAAATGAAAGAAAACAGATTGCAATGCCTTTATTTTATTTATATGTCTGCATGATTTTTAAAACCACTTTATTGAGGTAGATTGACATACAAAGAGTTGTACTTAATTAATATGTACAACTTGATGAATTTGGAGATAAGAAACATCCTGAACCATCCCTACAAGGCCCTAAACATAACCACAATCTCCAAATTTTCATCCTGCTGCCTTTATTTAAAAAATGCAATAAGAGCACTTAGCATAGGATTTACCTTCTTAGCAAATTTTAAATATTCCATCTAGGATTGTTAGCTTTAGTCACATTGCTCTATCATAGATCTCCAGAATTTAATTATCTTACCTAACTAAAGCTTTGTCCTTACTCTTTGACCAATACCTTTCCATTTCTACTCCCCTTTAACTTGTGGTGTCCACCATTCTGCTCTCTGACTATACGTTTGACAAACTGAGATTTCTCCTAAAAGTAGGACCATGCAGTATTTATCCCATGTCTGGTTTATTTAATTTAGCATAATGTCCTCCAGGTCCATCCATGATGTTACAAAAGACAGTATTTCTTTCTTAAGGCTGAATAATGTTAAATTGTATGCATATATCTCTTTTTATCCATACTGCTATCCACGGGCATTTGTTTCCATACCTTGTCATTGAGAATAAGGCTGCAGTATTGGGATTCCAAGCATCTCTTTGAGGTTCTGATGTCAATCCCTTTGGATATAGACCAAGAAGTCAATTTGCTGGGTCAAATAAACAAGGTTGACAACAGCACAATTGTGTAGGGTCTTGGGCCGGTGTTTCCCCCGGTGCTTCCTTCCACAGATCTATTCACAGCCGTTCTCCGGTCAGTTCTATGCCTGGGACAGGTTCTGTGACTCTATCACTTAGGTTCCCCTGGCCTCTAGTTCCTGCTGGGAATGGCCAAAGGAGACAACGGTGTGAGAAGAGGGGTCAGAAGAAAGAGGGGTCAGAGTATAACCCCAATTTCCTCTGCTGTGGTCCGAGCAGTAGCTGCAGCTATAATTACACTCCTAAGAGACAGTTTTTCTCAGGGCTTTTTATCCCTTCAGGGTAAATGGTGGTAATGGTGACCTCAGCTCGCCAGTTGCTGAGTCCTGTGCCATCTTTTGTTGCCTCCCTTCACCCTTTTCATACTTTTATAAATAGTCAGTACTCCATCAGCTTTCCTCACCGAACCTTTGAGCAGGCCTTGTTTTTACAACTAGAAATTTGAGTGATACAATGATTGATTTCAAAATAAGTAGTATCACATTAATAATAATGTGTTTCTTAGCAATGTTTAATGGGAAAGACAGACACAATTCACAACAGTGACAATCAAAATAATAACTTTACAAAGATGTTTTTGCTTTTATAAGACTATAAGCACATTATTATAGGCATTATTATACAGTAATGTAGCATACGCTTTGTTGAAGAACTGCCTACATTTGTGGACTTGTAGAAGCTCTGGGAGGGCCCAGCTCTGTGAGGTTACCACCCCATCACCAGTGCCTTGGCAACAGGCCTCTCACTTTGTAAACATGTAATAATTATTATTTAACTAAATAATTTAAATTAAATCAGAATGGCATGTAATATTTTTGCATTTTAAATGTTTTGTGTGCATGTATATCTTTGTGTGTGTGCTCAAATGTATTTTTCCATGGATGGCTGCCACAGAAATCTCCTGTTACATACATGTTTTAAGGAGGCTGCTGCCTCTTCTCCAGGTGGAAGTATAGTTCGTCACCCTCTGGAATATGGGGAGGAGGCAGTTCTGTGACTTCACGGAGCAACAGAGTGTGGTGGAAGTCACACAACGCCAGCTTGGGGCTTAACCCTTGACGGGCCGGGAGCCTCCTTTTCCTGCCTCCTGGAAGCCTGAAACTACTCACTGTTTTGCAGTGAGACACCTAAGCCACATGGAGAAACCCTGGGGGGTGCAATGCTCTGTTTTGTGAGAGGTAATGAGGCTGAAAAACATGAAAACACCAGACAAGTGAGAAGAGGACATCTTGAAGTTGAGTACCCACAAAACAGTCACCCAAGCTAGCACCATGTGTAGTAGAAGCAAACCAACCAGCTGAGACCTTCCTGAATATCTACACAACAAATGATGAGTAATGCTTTTTCATACTGCTGAGTTTTAGGGTGGCTATTTTATGTGGCACCATGGACTAAATTGTGTGTGTGTGTGTGTGTGACCATGATAAAGTTGCATTCTCAAAGGATGGAATCTATGATAATAAAAGTGTAATATGCTAATTAGACAGGGCAGCCAAACGACCTTATGGATGTCATTCCATACATCCTTTCGGATGAAGCCGTAGCAGCAGGGGCAGAGGCAGAGGCGGTTAGGGGCAATCAAGCAGGCAGGTGAGTGGTTAGGGGAACTCAGGCAGGCAGGCAGGTGAGCAGTTAGGAGCCAGCGGTTCCAGCTTGTGAGAGGGATGTCGGACTGCCACTTTAGGATTCCTGCGGGATCAGGCCTAAACCAGTAGTTGGACATCCCCCGAGGGGTCCAGGATTGCGAGAGGGTGCAGGCCGGGCTGAGGGACCCAACCCCCGTGCCCTGTGCTAGAATTTTGTGCACCAGGCCTCTAGTATTAAATAAAATTATTAAAAAAAGAAGCATAGACATATAGTTCACATGTTACAAAATAAATTTCAGACACATCTAAGATGTACGTATTTTTAAATCTCAGGGTATATCTGGATACCATATGAGAAATGGCTATGTAATCACTGAAAACTTCTGTACCTGATGCAAATGTTGGTAACTAAAAAAATAAAGCCACTAAAAATTTTATTTATGCCAAAATCCACAAAATAGTCAAAGACAAAAATAACAAACTGGGGATATGTATTTAAAAAAAAATTAAAATCTTAAAATCTTAGAAAATATAAAAACTCCTAAAAATTTTGAATTATGAATGCTCTAAACCCTCTCCCCCCCCCCCCCCCTGTTAAAAAAGGTCAAGTATGTAAAGGGGCAATTCAAAAATAATCATAAATAGAAAAGTAAAGATAAATAAGAAAATAGGTTCACCCTCACTTATAATAAAAATATAATATAAAATAAAACACAATTTTATATTTTTCCTATGAGCTTGCTCAACATGAAAAAGAAATGAAAAGTAATTTTGCTGTATGTAATGAAAAGCAGAAAATATTCTCACAAAATACAAATAAAAATAGTGCATAATGAGAAAAAAGAACAGGTGGGTACTAAGATGCCTGGATCCAGTCCTTCTTGAGTCCAGTCTTTGCTCCTGCTTTTGGTTCTATGAAATACTTTTTAATCCTTATTATAATCCCCACTTTTTGGGTAAGCTGGTTCGAGCTGGTTTCTGTCACTTGGAAACCAGTTACAGTAGTAATGATTACAAGGTGATCAATTGCAGTACAGACAGAGAATACAGGATCAGGCAAGACATCAAAATGATTTAAATCCATAAACTCATTTAAAATCTATCAAAACCACACCATGGGATTGAGCAGCCTGCTTTGCCACGCAGAGGAAACGGGAGAATCTGAGGGTCAATGGAGGACAATGTTGTTTTGCTTTTACTAGCCTGGGCTGGGCCCTGGCCGCATTTCAGAGCGTTAATAAACAATCCTGTGAGTAAATGCTCAGTGACTAAAATGCCAGACGTCGAAATGCCAACTGCAGAAATATTTCAGAAGTCTGTGTCAGTGGCAAAAACCTGGCGTATGAACTTACAAAAAACTAAGGAAACGCCTTTGAAAGAAAGTTGTTCAGTCTATACATAGTGTGTGCCAACGACTTATGAATCATTTTTTGCAGACATCAGCCTAGCGGGCTTCACAGGAAAAGGTTTTCAAACCACCTCATGGTATTACCTTGGCCTAAATCCAAGATATACAAAGGTGACCGAGTACTAGAAACTCCCGCGGAGGTAGCTATAGCTACAAGCCACTGGGCACGTCCAGGAGTAATGTCTCTGATGAATCGCTCCTTGAAGCTTGGCTATATAGTATTGATACGATGTTTCAATGCTTCAGTGACTCTCATATGGAGTGCTTGTGAACAGAAAATTTTGTATGCATGTGTATTTACAAAAATTAATTTCCCATAATACATATTTTATTATATTATTTATTTCAACTTAATCTGTAGTTTAAAAGCTTAAGCCAGAATGTCTCTCTCTAAGAAAGTTTGAAAATGGAAGCACAAATAAGTTGTGTGTGTGGATGAAGTAGAAATATGGCTATGCGATCTGGTCAAGTATTTCTTTCCTTTGATGTGAGGAGGAAATAGCTACTTTGAGTAGGTTTTAGAGATATTGGGGTGGTCTTTCTGTTAATCCTCACCCGAGGATATTTTCCCACTGATTTTAGATAGAGCGGAAGGGAGGGGAAGAGACAGAGAGAGACAAACATCGATGTGAGAGAGACACATGGATTGGTTGCCTTCCGCATGCCTCCCTGGCTGGGAATGGAACCTGCAAACCCAGCAGGTACATGCCCTTGACCTGGAATTGAACCTGTGACCCTTCAGTGGGCAGGCCAACCCTCTAACCACTAAGCAACACTGGCCAGGGTTAGAGATATTGTTTCAAATAATATATGTGTGTAGTTCATTAAAAATAGTACTATAAAGTAGCTAACAAAATATCAGTTTTTTTCTTTCTTATTGTGGGAACCCTAATCAGTCATTGTACACCAGATCTTCAAGGACACTCTGAGCATGGGAATACTAATCAGGGTGTTCAAGGCTAAATTGCCATAGGCAGGTGCAAGGACACAGCCGTTTCACTGTATACACTGGGCAAGTGCGCCCTTCTGTAGCTCGAGTATTGAGGCCACTATTTGGCCAGAAGCCTCTTCTGTCCAGGTTAGTATAAAGTATGCTACTGACCAGCCAGTGAGAGGCTGCTATTATGCGAGGCTGCTTGGTTGGGTTGGCTCCTGTATAGCTCCTATGTTGGGGGCTGTGTTGTAGGGAAAATGTGTAACTAACCAGCCGGTGCTGGCTGTGTTGCTAGGATGGCTCCTGTGTTTGCTACTGTATTAGCAAGGACTTCTTTGTGGACGTCCTTGTTAGCAATGGCTACATGGCCACTGGCTTCTGCAATAAAGACTCTCTTATATCCATGACTACTCATGTCTCCATCTTCTAATGCCCGGTGTCCAAAGAGGTCCAGTTCCCAGCAGAGGGACTCGGGCCCAACAGTTGGCGTAGTGGACCAGGATGAAGGAGTGAGCACTCCCTAAGAATTACTGTAGCAATGAGGGTCAAGGAGAAACTTACTCTCCAGCACCTACTCTCAATGATATCCTTTTTGGGGTAGTCTATTACAAGCCCTTAAGCTTGTTTTTGTTCATTTGTTTTATGGTATTTACATATATTTACATGTTTATAATTTCTTTACCCACATTTTACCATTCAATAATGAAAAATGATAATGTAAACTTTATATAACACTACTCTACCTACTATTATCTCCCCAAATAGATAAAATTTCCAATTTAAAGTTGATAATCAGTTTTGCTATGGATATATATTTTTATTGCTAATCAAGTAATATACACTTATTAAATTTTTCTTTTCCAAATTTTTGCTTTTCTTATAAATTACAATGCTAGTTATTTTATTTGCTTATGTTTTTGTTGCACTTACCATGAATTTTCACAAATTTTATGACTCCTTAAAATTCTCCTTATTTGTATTTGACACATTAAGTAATCATCCCCATCTTCTCATACTTCTCTATTTCCCTCTTCATTTGCTTCCCTGTTGCTGACATGTTTAAAGCATTGCTGCCTTGTTAGTTTCCATTTTTATCTTTTTGAAATATATTTTTTATTGATTTTAGAGAGGAAGGGAGAGAGATATAGAAAGATCAATAATGAGAGAGAATCATCAATTGGCCCCCTCCTGCACACCTCCTAATGGGGATCAATCCATCAACCCTGGCATGTGCCCTGACCAAGGAATTGAACTGTGACCTCCTGGTTCATGGGTTGGTGCTCAACCACTGAACAACATCAGCCAGGCTGCATCTTTACCTTTACTTCCTTTAATGTCTTCACTTTGGTTCTGGGGAGGGAACATTGGCAAATGAATGTGTTAAATCTACTACGGTTAGCTAGTGGTGGTAATATGGTGGTTTAACATGGCTTATTAATGTCACACTTGAGTTGTTAAAGCATCTCTAGTGTAGCTCATGGTAGTGTCTGTTCTGATGTGAATTCCTGCTGTGACACCAGCACACTTATTTGCGGTACATCATGAGTGTAAGGGTAAACAAAAGCATTGCTCTTAATGTTTCTTTGCTCAGACTCTTTTCACACAAACACACATAGTCATTCTGATATAAACTCTTGCTTAAAATATTTTGTCACCAGCCTACATATTCTTGAATTATTTTATAAAGACAATAGAGTCCTTATTTCACAATCATACTTTATGCAGTGTAATTGTCAATGAGAAAGGTAGTGAAATATTTTGTATTCATAATAAGTTGCAGATATCTGTATTAGACTCTAGCCCTTTCAGAAGAGACTAGAGGCCTGGTGCACTCAGGGGCGGTGTGTGTGTGTGTGTGTGTTTCCCTCAGCCTGGCCTACACCCTCTCAGGGGGGAGTGGGCCTAAGCTGGCAATCAGACATCCTTAGTGCTGCCAAATAGCAGGAGTCTCTCCTGCCATTGCCACCGTGCTTGCCAGGAGCTGGGCTTCTGGCTGAGCGGTGCTCCCGCTATGGGAGCACACTGACCACCAGGGGGCAGCTCCTGTGTTGAGCATCTGCCCCCTGGTGGTCAGTGCATGTCATAGCGACCAGTTATTCTGCTGTCTGGTCAATTTGCATATTAGCCTTTTATTATATAGGAAAAGGATCACCCTCTTCTTCCAATAGAATAGGAGTTCAGAAAGAAAAAGCTAAAAGCAATAAAGACTGATTTTCCTACCTGGTAGTTTTGTCATGGTGGGTTGAGATGTAGAACTTTGAACACAGATGTGCGTCTTGCTCAGAGCATGACCTGAGGCTACTAGCCACTATCATCTTTGCCAATACAACAAGGACCATTATCACTTCAGCCTTGGATAGCAGGAATTCTGTAAGTGACTCAGAAGTACTTGGACTCCTGGGACCCTAACACAGTTTGAGCGCGAGAGAGAGAAAAAATGTAAACAGAATGCTAATTTTTTTTATGATAAATACAACCAGCTAGACTTAGTTGTATTTATTATCAAAACTGAAGAGTTCTCCTGTTATAAGAATTCTTCTAGACTTTTTGAGGATGACACCTCGTGAGCCACTGTTTCTAATTCCCTCTTTTCTTTCTATATTTAGAGGTGATGCAATGTGTTGTTAAATTTTTTAGATTTCAAGTTCAAAGATGGTTAATAATTTGAACATCATACTGTTAGGAAGGAGCTGATACTGTGTCTCTCCAAGATGGATTGATTTTCAGACATGATTTTCAGACACAGTGTGTCTCAGAAATTACTTGGAATTATTTCAATTTTTTGTCTTTCTCCATGTCCTTTGTGTTCCAGGTTAAATGGTCCAGTTTATTTAATAATTCCTCCTAAAACTTGGATTTTATAGATGTATACTGTTTTTAGGAAGAGAACATTGCATATTTGGTTAAGAAGGTGGAATATAAACATAATTTAGATTACATCCCAGCCTCATCATTACTGTGCTGTGCTTGCTTGGGCAAATTATTTAATTCTCCATGATTTCATTTCCTAATTTTAAAATGGTGATGTCATTAGTACCTACCTAAGAGGTCTGTTGTGAGGATAAAATAAATTAATATGTGGCCCATTAAAAATGCTCAATAAAAATAGGTGAAAGATTTATGTAATTTGAAGGGGGTTGGGGGGGAGGTAGAAAAAGGTAAAGAGGGGATAAATCGTGATGGAAGGAGACTTGACTTGGCGTGGTAAACACACAATACAACATACAGATGATGTATTGTAGAATTTTATACCTGAAACCTATATAATTTCATTAACCAATATCACTCTAATAGATTCAATAAAAAATAAAAATACTCAATAAATATTATTTTTTAATGAGGTACTAGTTAGCTGCTCTTCTCAAAGTATTCTTAACTTGACAGTATTCTCTAAATTGAAGTATTAATATAGGTGTGGGTTGACAGCACAATGTATTTGACTGGAAATCTTTCTAAAATAATATCTATTCAGTGCTTACAACAATTATACCAACTTTAAATCCAGCTAAGGCTGACAGTCCTAAGTACTTTGCTTTCATGTTTATGTGTATATACAAAATACTTTGTCAAATACCATAATGAAATTAAAGTATATTATATTTATAAGGTTGTCTTTATCAAAATTACCTTATATACAATGACCATTTTATCCACTAAGTAATATATGAAGACTTTTATTTTTAATAGTACGGTGACATTGGCTGAGTTCTGCTTCCCAATACCATGGTCTATGCTCATCTCCTCTAGATTTCTGTAAATGTGTAAGGAGATACATCAAGATAGATTCCTTTACCTCCTAGCACATAAGTTCTTAGTTTCCTTGGCTCTGGATTTCTTGTCTACACTACATCCATTTGAACATACAACCCAGCCCCACTGAGTGTCACCAAATCCTCACACAGATAAAACTCCACCAGCCTAACTGCCTCCACTGGGGCTTGAGTAGGAGTGTGACTTCTCAGGTACGCAGGTGATTTTGAACAAAACAGCACCGTGGCAATGTTTACTGGTCATTGCTTCACATCAACATTGCACTGTTTCTACACCAGATCTTAGTCTCTTGTCACTGTTTTCTTACTCTTTTCTCTGTCATATTTCTCTCTCCTTTTTATCCCCCCCCCTTTCCTCTGGAAGAAATATCATGTACATCAGCCAGCACCCTCCATGCCCCAATACCCTCCACACCATGATGGCAGGAAGCTACTGAATCCGTGTCTACTTACGAAAATGAGAAGTTCCATCTCTCCCTTTAGACCTGTGGGTCACAAACAATGAAAACACATCCTGCATATCAGATATTTACATTACGATTCATAACAGTAGCAACATTACAGTTATGAAGTAGCAACGAAAATAATTTTATGGTTGGGGGTCACCACAACATGAGAAACTGTATTAAACAGTCGCGACATTAGGAAGGCTGAGAACCATTGCTAGAGGTGTTCTGATTCCATCTATTTAAAAAGGATGGTTTAACCTGAATTAAGTGGTATATTTTGGGACAAGTTTACAGTCCCTAAAAATGTCCAAAATATATCTATTTTAAATAATGACTAATGATCAATAAAAAAACAGAGGTTACGGAATCTACCCTCAATGAGGTATGTTGAAATGTTCTAAAACAGTGTATGTCTACTCATTGATCTATCCTGCCCTCTAAAAGTTCTACCTCTGCAATATGAAGAAGAACCCAACCTAGTGCTTCTTCAGCTGCTACAGATGAAAGCAACTCAGAAGAATGGGGACCAGTTTCATTATTTTGATGTAGAATATAGGGATGAAAATGTCTATTGTTGTCCTTGGAGTGGGGCGGATGGGTTAGGGGGGTAACTGTGACTGGTGTCTTTGAGCAGACAGGAGACAACATGAAAGAATGAGAGAGTCTTACATGCCAGAAAGAATAATGGGCACTTGCTTGGAGGATATGATAGAGCTAAGCCTTAGAAATGGTGGTTTTTAGGGATTTAGAGATATTTTATTTTTTAAACTATATTCCCTACTTTTATATTAGCATTGGAAAAGCCACTGCAAATATGCATGCCATGATATCATCTATTCTGAAAAAATCATGTAGTTAAATGGAGATAGACACATATGTGTTAAAAATGTATTATAATAGCTATTGTGGTTTAAAATGACTATTCTGGCTAAATAAGTACAATAGTCAGTATAAAAATTATACTGTGTATTTTACTAAATAAGCCCACCTCAGCTCAAGGTTTGTATTGGAGACTTTTAAATATTATGCATAATAATTTTCTTTAGTGTTTACGAAATAATTTGAAATGATCTAAACATAAAAAGCATATTGGAAAACGTTTAAGTTTACTTAAATAATTTGGAACATGTTAATTACTCTTACTGAAATGAAAATATTAATATGCACTTGCATATTCTTTGGATACCTGTTAAGATTAGATTTACTTTATGTTTAATTTTTAAACAATTTGGGGTAGTTGATATTTGTATGCTCATCCAAAGCATTTAATCTTCATTATGGATTAATGGTGTGCAGAATGTTGATATTATTACTTTATATTTAACTGAATACACAATACAAAATAACTTCATCTACATTTGGAAAATTTGTTGGCTCCTTTTCGAAGGTATAAAAAGGAGATAATAGTGGCAAAGGGATGTTGTGAAGACGTAAATAAATACTGTTTTCCTTCTGAGAATCCCACACTAAGTTTTGAACCATAGTTAGTGCATTGCTATGCCTGAGTGCAAAGGTGCCAACAGGCCCTCATCATGGCCGCCCTGGGCAGAGCACAGGCGGCCGGCCTTCCCTACCCCCTAGGAGTGCGAACGACCCCGGAGCAAAGGGAGTCAGGGTACTTAGGAGTCACCTCAGCAAAGGGAACTGGAACAACAGAAGCCTCTCACTGATGAAATTGGAATTTTTTTAATTAACACTTCTAATTAGAATTTAACATCCCACTAGCTTCGTATGGGATTTTTCGCTTCCTTAACCTCACGGAAACCTATCTATTGGCTCTAAATAGGCAGTCGCTTCCCATGCACCACTTGAGGGTTTCAATTAATCCCCAATCCTCCACCTTTGGTTTGTGAACTCCTTTCGCTCTGCGCCATTGCTTCTAGTTGAAGGTGCTCACTAAAGTCCTCTCCGCAGGTTTCTCTTGTGCCATCATCAGCCCATCTCCCCCCGACCCTATTTCTCTCCTCCCCTAAGAAAAGAATTTCAGAAACTTGGCTGTGACCATAAACGGTGACCGTTGGTAATAGTAATTACACTGAGCCAGGCCCTTGCCTGTGCCAGCAGGTGTGATGGGCTCTCTACATTCAGTAAGGGACGATCGGATTTGCACTTGAATCAGGGTTCATCAGCCATGCCTCTGAACCTGTGCTGCCACCACTGCCTTCCCTTAGCTGATGGTCAGAAATCTGGGCAGTAAAGTATGTCATTCCAAACAGCAGCTCTTCTGTGCACTCCTCAAAACCTTATCAACAGCAACTAAAATTAAGGCTATGAGTGATTTTTGGTTCTAAAGAATAAATGCACGTTGATGTAACCTGGATAACCTCAAAGCATCCTCAACCAGATACATATGGACAGTCTATTGTGTACCTACAAAGAAAGGTCAATTTACTATGAAACATTTACCAACTCAGTCAGAACCGAACACTTGACTGAACTTAGCCGTTGCCATCATTCTAAAGAAGACTGAGAATGACAAAAGATCATCAATGTACTTACAAGGGTCTAGGAGAAGTCATTCGATCTGCCAGGTATTCTTGAGCTAGGAAATAGCATAAGAGCCAAATAAAGGAGAAGAATAATAATAAAAACCACCTCTATAGAATATAATATTTGCATGGAGGTGTTAGAATCTCTGAATCCCTGCAATCCCCAAACAATTGACCTTGAATCATTTTTTTCTCTGTAATACTGTCAACAATAAAGATTTAAAATATACTATCTAAAAAAGACAAAAAGGGTAATTGACCATACCTTCGCTACACTTCCCATTGGCTATTCAGGGCGATATGCAAATTAACTGCCAACAAAGATGGCGATTAATTTGCATATGTAGGCGACAAGCAACAAAGCGAAGCTAGCTGGTCCCAAGCAGGAGCAGCGAGCGAAGGCCAGCATGGCGAGCGAAGAACAAAGAGGGAAGCCCACAGCGCTGGCTTCGGCCACACCCCCGGGGCCCTCACCCCCCTGGGGCCTGGACCCCTCCTGTCAAAGAGCAAAGGCCTGGGTTCTGGGCGCCGGAGGAAAACTGATGCCAGCAGCTAGGGGAAGGGGCCCCCAAGTGGCCCCAGACTGCGAGAGGGCACAAGCTGGGCTGAGGGACCCACCCAAGTGCACAAATTTTTGTGCACCGGGCCTCTAGTATATATATATATATTTAAACGGGAGGTAGGTAACATATAAACTTTGGTGGACGAACTTGTCAAAATCTTGTATAGAAGGTGGTTAAGAAAAAGACAAGTATTGGGGCAGAGTTAGCAAAAGTGATTGTTTGGTGGCTGAGAGCCTCTAAGAGTGGGAGGAGGGAAGGAGGGGGTGCTTTGGGAAACCCCCCTGCCCTTTCTCAGGGCTCTGGCTTGGCCCAGCCTGTCCTCCTTGCATTGCTGGGGAAAGTGGCAAGTGCATTAGCCATAGATGAGTTTTAATGGGCATGCCACAGCCTTCCCACCACCAAGCGGCTCTGAGAGCATGGATTTTTAACATAATAATTATAGCATAATCATTTAAACATTATAATTACAACATCTTTTGTGTAAAGTCTTTCTTCCGTGGAGACGTGCCAACATTCACCATCATCAGAAGCAGTTAGTTAGCATACACATGGGCATAGTTCTGTGAGTGCTAGTTTGTTCTTTGATGATTTTTATAAAATCTTTAGTGGGTAAAGAGAAGCTGGAGGAGGAAGAATTTTAGGAAAGAGAAGGTTTTTAAAAAAGGCTTTGGCTATTTTAACACTACTCTTAAGTAACTTTTGAGAAGAGAGGAATGAAAGAACCCTACAACCAGAGACTTTTCCTAACAGAGGACGGACTAGAAAAGAGTCATTCCCCAACAATATTTCTATTTTCTGAACTTTGGATGGGCCACGTGTACAGAGCATTCCCTGCCATCAAATATCTTATAAGCTAAGGAATGACTGTGTCAAGCAAACATTTCTATATTTCACCCTAACTTCTAAGCATCTTAAAGAATCTAACAAAAGAGAGCTCTTGGTTGGTGGTATTAATGCTGTGTGTGCTAATCTCCTTAGGTTGGCACGGCCTTGCCAACTGCAGAGATGCTTTTAGTCTAAACGAGTTTGGTGTGAAACACTTAAACATTTCGATGCATACTTATATGAAAACACACTCCGCCAATTCAAGGCAAGTAGGTTGTGGAATTATATAGATCTAGAATTATTTCCACAATTATTTTCACACTACAGCTTACACATATGTTGAAAAGTCTATTGTAGGATATACAGTATTTTGAAAATTCCATAAGGACTGGGAAATAAAGTGTAGATATTTTGTAAAATACTTAACCAAATGGCTCACACGAATATAGACGCACACTGTGCTTTTGGAGACTCCCTTTTAGGCCTCTCCACTGGAATCTAACATATGCGTCCTACTTTTCTAAAATACCGAAAATATTTGCAAGTATGTTTATTGAAATGTTTCTAAATTCTTTGCAGTAGTCATTCCATTTGCATCCATACATAATCCCCATTCCTTTCTGTGTGCCTGGTGAGTGTGGGTTGGAAAAACTTGGATAATTATATCTTATGAGTTTGTAACGTTTTAAATTTCCAAAGGAAAATTAGATCCATAAATTTGTTCAGATGTGCAGCTGAGAAATACATTTTTAAATCGCTAATTTCACCACAGATTAACACATTCCGTTCTGCCAAAAACCTGCCTCTTCCCATTCTTCCTCAGCTGTGCCAGCCACTCTGCTCCTTGCCTCACTGTTTCTTTGATCTTTTAGATGAAAAAAAAACCTCCTTTTTTCCCCTGAAAAGGATATAAGGAAAGTTTATAGTTTCTGTTTTCAGAAATAACTTCTCTTATATTGTAAAGGAAAGAAATAATTAATTGAACAATTATTAAATCAAGGGCAAAGATTACAATAATGAGATTTAAACATTTATTTATTAGTCCTCACTTCAATAAAGTAATTTTTAAAGTCCAGGATATTGTAGAGAAATATTCAGAGCTGATTAAAAGAAAAGCATTTGTTTAAAATAAACCCCCAATCTCAAAAATATTATGCAATTTGTAAAAAAAAAAAATATGACTTTCAGGTACACATATTTTATAAAACATAATAACAAAATGTAACGATTGTCTATGATATAAAACAAGTTATATTAATAAAAGTGTTTATTTTTTTCTAAAGGATTTTATTTTTGCATTGACTTTCTCCGTTAATAAAATATGCATAGCATATCAGCATCTATTACAAATTGTATGCTAAGAGAGAATGACAAACAGTCTAGAAATTCATTTTGACATTAGCATGGGTTATATGATATGTTGTTACCCATTCAATGTCGAATACAATTGCTTTGTGGACTATATGTAGATAGGTTTCATATATACTGTGTGTATATATATTGGACCATTCCTATCAGGGGTGAGTGCAGAGAGAACTGGATGTCAGAGTGGAAACAAAGTCTCTGCAACACTGAGAGCCAATCTCCTGCTAGGGCGTTAACTAATTATTCTTGGGTGACTTAAACCAATATCAAAATTGCCATTGAATTGTAGATTTTTTAAAAAATATTATTTTGTTATACTTTATTATAATGTATTTGTTTTAAGACTTTAAAAAAAAATAGCCTGTTGGGAAATTTTATCCCCAAAATCTACATTGAATTATAATCCCAACAAAATTAATCATTAACATCCCCAGAGGGTATGACCTAAACCATTATTTATTGGACTTTGTCAGCATAAAATACATTTTACTTCAGAAGTAAAATGTCTGTAAACCCCTACCTAATCATTCCTCCTTCCACTTGAGATACGTCGTATGCTCATGGACGTAAGAAAATAATACCAAGCACTCCTGTACTTCTTTCATTCAACAGCAAGCTGTGTACAATACTTAAAGGAGACAGAATTTAAGAACACAATTTAATTTTTTAATTTGTTTCTCCACTTCTGACCATCTGTATTCAAAACTGTGGGCCTGCCCAGGAGATGGACCTGCTAACCCATAAGTCAGATACAAAGCCAAAGGGCTTTGCTTGGTTTTTTATTTTTTTATTTTGTTTATGAGGAAGGAGGCTGCCTCCAGGTAAGACATTTCCTTTCTCTTTTCTAAAAAGCAAATGTAGTTGCCAATATTTAAAACAGACGTTTTGCAAAAACGTGGTTTATCAGTTTTCCTTGAAAGTAGAATGTAGAGATACCAGCCATCCCCTCGCATGTTGCAATGGTTCAGGGTCCGAGGGCCTCCGTAGGAGCTGCTCACGCAGATGTTAGTGACTGTCGGTCTGCGTTCGCACCCCTCACCTCACATTTAAAAGATTGACTGGACTTTTCTCACAATTCAGCAAGTGGCTGGGCAGAAATATTTGTTAACAAAATTCGTCCAGAATATTTTTACAGTACCATTTGCCAAATTCCATTCCATGCAATTTTGATTCCTCAGAAACTAGACATTACAAAAAATTTAAAAACTACTTATTGTTAAACGAGTTTTGGGAAAGCTGTTTAAGCAAAGTTAAACGAGCTCCCTTGGGCAGAAGTCTGTGTACCTCTGGTGTGTTTCGCACTATGAATCCATACGCGATTTACAAGGCAGAATTTGCCAGCTTTATTTGATCATAGAATATTGCTTTTACTAAGTCACACCTGTTGAAATATGGTACTTGGCACTTCTGCTGTTTACAAGTCCACGTAGGTGCAGTTGTGGTCTTAAGTTGAGCTTTAACTGAACATGAAGTGGATCTGAGGTCCAAGTCCTGGGATTCTGTCTTTACACAGCTTTACTTGACTTAGCATTTCCCTCCCCCGAGGAATTTTAAGGCAGATTTTTGAAAGCGGTGTTTAGAGGAGGAGATGGGCAAAGCAGGTTGGGGGGACCACAGAATGGCCCCAAGCCTGCATAAGATTGTGCTCTTTTGACCACTCCCATCAACTTGGGCCTGAATACTCAGAATAAGAAGCAAATTCAGAACTTGAAAAAGCTATTCTCACAAGGGACCCTGCTCAGCATGAACGCAGCACGGACCTCTCTGCTCTGTGCCCAGAGAGAAAGCAGTGCGAGTCCGGAGAGGAGGCGCCTCCTCATTCTGCTCAGCCGCACGCCCGCACGGTGAAGGGGACCAAGCCCAGCTTGCTCTGCCATCAGGCGGTGGCTGCTGGGGCGCCAGGCGAGGGGACCTGCACACATAACCTGAGAAGGTGCCCAGCTGGTGCCAGCGGCCGTGACAGTGGGAGGACCTTCTGCAGAGGCTTCCTGGCAGCGGATGTCCATAGGGGCCTGGATCTAAAAGCAGGAAAGACAGTCCAGGCCCGCATATGAGACCCTCCCGCGGAGCCTACAGATCTCCTGCAGAATGAGCCAGGAGCTGCTGAGTCCCCCGCAGGCTGGACGGAGCGGGCCTCCTGAAGTGCGTGTCTGCTGCTTGACATCTCTTGCTTCCCTAAAGGCTGCCGGTCTCAGGACTTGTACGTTTCACATCCTATGGGCAGTAAAACTTTTAACATTCTTGATTGCTGATAAGGATCAGGGGAAAATTTTTTTTCAAGATTTCTCTTTATGTAATGCATTAATATTTGCCTAACAATTCCACAAAAAATGGGGAAAAAAGTCATTCCTTTTAAACAAAAGTATTGTTTATCTTGGTAACTTGCATTGCTTATATATGCTTCTGCTTCTCTTGGGATCTGAGGCACTTGCCTTGCTCTTTAGTAGAAGAGGGGACGATGGCATGGGGTTTGCCAGCTGCTCAGTGAGGGCCCTGACACCCGGTGCGAGGCTTTAAATTAAAAGTCCCTTGGTGAGTGTCAGCACACCCGGTGGTCCTAGGAGTAGCAGGTATTTAAGCACCTGAGTGTCTGAATCAGGCTGCTGCTTTTTAGCCTTATGCATTAGAGAAGCAGTTGACATAAAGGTCACAAACTCAGCCTGGAGGAATATCAGCTGTGCAAGAGGACAAAGGCGGGCCTGGGGCTCCCTCACGCTCCCGCCAGGTCTGCTGGGCACACACCAGCTGAGGTGATGGACTGGCCTTTTTGGTGACCTCATATCGAGATACTTCCCTGCGAACCCGCCAACTTCACTGCAAAGAGGTTAAGTCCTGGCAGGTTTGCAGCCCGGCGCGGCCAACCTCTAGTCTATAAGCTTTAACCGTGGCCTCACGGTGTGACGCTGAGGGCAGCGGACAGTTGGGTGCCAAGCCTCACAACATGTCCCACACGGCCACCTGCTCTGGCAGCTCCTGCTGGAGCCCGGGAGCTGTGGAAACTTCCCAAGTGAGTGAATGAGGTCATTAGCCCTTGGGGCCGCTTTGGGATTGATGGTGCGACACCCCCTTTTTCTATTCACAAAGCACTTAATCCTCTGGCTATTACACGTCTGTTTCCTCCAGCTCTCCTGCTACAAAACATGAGAGCAAAGCTCAATTTGAGGAGTGGGTGAGGGGAGCCGGGAACTTCAAGCTATGAACCACCAAGTGCAGAGTATTTCTTTGTTCCTAAACAAAAGATAAAATTTTTCATAGAGTTGAAGATAGAGGAAAATCTTTTATACTCAGATACACAAGATGTTTTGTCCTTTGAAAAGGGATGCAGAAGAGAAATTGCCAGCACTACTGAGATTTTTTTCTATCCAGGGTAAAGTCCCTTTCCCTGATTTTCTACATTAATTAAGAAATAATGTGTATCTAATTTCAGATTTCTAATTAAACTTCCCTGAAGTGGTCTTGAATAAATAATACTTTAGCTCATTTATTTCCTTCCTTCCACCCTCCTTCCCTCCCTCCCTTCCTTCTTTTTTCCTTTTCTTTCTTTCTTTATCTATTTATTGAAAACCAGCATTGTATGATTGTCCAACTAGTATTTGACATGAAGACAAATAAAGGGATTTTCCTAACCCTTTTCAATGTTTAAAAATCATTGTAAATGCTAGTAAGTCAGAAACATCCCCATAGCCTCCATGCTGCCTCTCTATGGTCATCACCATCATCTATCTCTCATGAGTTCTTGTTTTTCTTTTATTTCTTAACTAGAGACCTGGTGCACGAATTCGTGCACAGATGGGGTCCTCAGCTGGCTGGCAATCAAGGCCAATTGGGGCTGGCTAGGGGGAGGGACCATGGTCGGTTGGCTGTGGGAGCACACTGACCACTAGGGGGAAGCTCCTGTGTTGAGTGTCTGCCCCCTGGTGGTCAGTGTGCATCATAGCGACCAGTCAACCAGTCATTCAGTTGTTTAGTGGTTTAGTCGCGTAGGCTTTTATATATATAGACTAGAGGCCTGGTGCGCAAAAATTCATGCACTCAGGAGGGGGGCGGTTCCTCAGCCCTGCCTGCACCCTCTCGCAATCCGATTGCAGTTTCACTCTGTGTTTCATACTCAGCCTAATTTTGGTTGCAACTCATGGCTTTTTCTGGCTGCTCAGAGGTTCTTTGGGTGGGTGCCTTGGCAGAGAGGCCAAAGAAGTGCCCACAGCTGCCTGGCTGGGCGTCTCTCTGGCCCAGAGCCTCTGTCATGCCTCCTGCAAGCCTAGGCCCAGGCAGAACAGGACCCCTCAGGACTACTGTGGTCTCAGCGCTGGGTCCTGGGTTTCACCAGCCTGTTTCTTCCCCTGGCTGATCTGAGTTTCACAGAAAAGCCTGGATGATGCTGGCTGAGCTGAGCCTCATTGAAGAGTTTTGCATGCAGCAAGGAAGAGCCCTCTGGGACCCTCCTCCTCCACCCTCTCCTCATCTCCTCCTCCTCCTCCTCCTCCCATCCATGGTCACTTCTTCTCCAGGAAGTGCAAAGGGGTGATCATGGCCCCTGTGTTGTGGATGTCAGTGTATTTCAGCTCCTCTGCAGCCAGGGCCGAGCTGGGGCATCCGGTTAGGGGGCCGAGCCCTGGCAGAGAGCCCACAGTCATGGAAGGGTCCGGGATCTGCCCAGGCATCATAGCAGGAGGAATGGAAGTCCAGCCCTGCAGAAGCCGCAGGGGGAGGCAGCGACTCCGGGGCCTGGGCCAGGCTGTAGGCGCCTTGTCTGTTCAGGAGCCGCCTTGGCACCAGCCCCGCCCTGCAGCATCCACCGCAGCCAACACCTCCATCCCCGCTACGGAGCACCCCCTGGCAGGCTGTGGCAGGCAGCCTAAGTCTCTCTCTTTGAGGTGATCAATTGTGGGGTTCTGCCTGCCTGCTGGATCGCCCCTAACCACTCACCTGCCTACCTGATCACCCCTAACCACTCCCCTGCCTGCCTGATCACCCCTAACCACTCGCCTGCCCGTAACGTAACTGCTTGCTGGGGGGGCGGGGCCAGCCTGGGTGAGGGGAGTGGTGGTTCTGGTCTCTGGTCATTCTGGTTTTCTGCCATTTCAGTCACTGGAATTTTATTATATAGGATTCCTTGCTTTCTAGCTTTTTTTCTTTTATTAGGAGCTAGAATCTATTCCCCACCCCATGAATCTGCCCTGGAACCTTACCCAGCTGCTATGAGAGCAAGTGGGATAATTTACTAGCTAATGGGAGATCCCAGGTACAAAGAAGATCCATTCCACCTGAGACCATCCTAGAATAACCAGGCCCCAGCCAACCTGGCAGTCTAGCTAGAATCAGAATTTCCTCAACTGTCTACAACTTGAGCCCGGCCCCATGTCTGTGTGTTTGCTGTTTTAAGCCACCCTGTCTTCTGCTGGTTTTTTGCACATCAGCTGACTGCCTTTGGACTTGAATTACAATTCTTTTGTAGGTCTCCAGCCTACCTATTCTTCAAATTATGGACTTGCCAGCCTGCCTTTCATTTCTCTAGCTTTCCAAGTGTCTCCCTACCTCATCCACTGGACCTATGACTTTAGAATTAACTGTATCAGAAACACAGTGTTGCTCTTGGTAAATATTGATCAGTTTTCTTCTCTTCCCAAAACTGAAAATACAAAGGAGAAATTTACAGCATTAGATCTTGACTATAAGCTTCATTCCAGTTCATTTTCCAGGCTCTTTTTTCATCAATTTATTTCTTTCCCTTTTTTATTACATTTATTGGGGTGACATTGGTTAATATGATCACATAGGTTTCAGGTGTGTTTTCTATGTTACAAGATATGTCCATTGCACTGTTTGCCCACCACCCAAAGTCAAGTCTTCTCCTGTCCCTATATACCAGGCCCCCTCACCTCACACCCTCATCCCTCTGGCAATGACCACACTGCTCTTTGTGTACATGACTTTTAGTGAGATCATATGATTCTTAGCTTTGTCTGACTTATTTCACTTAGCATAATATTTTCAAGGTCCATCCATGTTGTTGCAAATGGCAGTATTTCATCCTTTCTTATGGCTGAGTATATCCATTGTGTATAGGTACCACATCTTCTTTTTCCAGTCTTTGATTGCAGGGCACTTTTATTGTTTTCATGTCTTGCCCACCATGGATAATGTTGCAATGAACATAGGGGTGCATATATCTTTGCAAATACATGTTTTTTAGTTTTTGTTTTTTTTTTTTTTTGGTGTTTTTGTTTTTTTGTTTTTTTTTTTTTTTTTTGGTGTTTTTTTTTTTTTTTTTATATATACCCAGGAGAGGTATTATTGGGTCATGTGGTATTTTTTTCCAAGCTCTTTGCCAAGAATTTTGACCATAAAAATAAATGTTCAATCACCTCAGAGAGGTTGTAGCCTAAAGCAGAATGATTTTTTTTCTTTAACTTTGGATAATCTTCATTATAAAATCTTCATTCTATAACTTCTCATGCTTAAATACTTTGTACAGTCAACTATGAGAAAAGAACAATGCGATACATCTGTACTCTATTACGCCTTCTGTTCTCCCACACGCACCTATGGGCAAAGGGTTTACCCTAATCAGAAAGCACGTTTCCTTCTTGCAGCAAATGGATCTTGTATTCACTGTGCATGTGTTTGAGTGTGTGCATGGCATCATCTCCCCATTTTTTATGATAACAGCCATTATAGAAGAATGCAGTAAACTGTAACATTAAGTGAAAAAATCAAGCAAAAAGAATAGACTTTCTCTCTCCTGTAGGAGGATGAAGTGAAAAAGTGGAATGTTGTAACATCCCTATTCCCTGGGGGATTTTAGAGAATTCGGGCAGCAGACCCTGGACCCTGTGACTTGCTCAGCCAGTATTGGGCACCACAGGTGTCTGCGGAGCAGGCAATGGTGGTAGCATGGATGAGCAATCTTCTATTTTCCTACTGGCCTGTCTTTGAAGAAGCCTCACCAACTCTTCCATGAGATGTGTTTACAGGTTAGCAATAGGTGGCTAGCACCCCGGATAAGTGGAGAGAGAATTAGTTACAAAAAGGAAAATAGATAATATGAGATATGGTCATCAACTCTTAATGCACATATAATTTGGGTTCCACAAGGAGAAAAAAAAAAAAGAGAATGGGGCAGAAACAGTAGTTGAGTAGATAATGACTGAGAAATTGCCATAAATGTTGAAATCTTCATGTGTAATATTCAGAAAGCTTTATAAAGCAAGACAAATGCAAAGAAAATCCCAGTTAGACATATAAAACCCAGATTGATGGAAATCAAGATAAAGAAAAAATTAACAGCAGCCAGATGAAATGAGATCACCTTCTATGGAGTGAGGATGTCAGCTGTCTTCCCAGGGGCATGGCCCCTTTATTGTGCTTAAGGAAAATAAATTCCAACTTGGAATTCAATGTCTAGTAAAACATGCTATTTAAAAAGATCACAGCCAAACCAGTTTGGCTCAGTGGATAGAACGTCGGCCTGCGGACTGAAAGGTCCTGGGTTCGATTCCGGTCAAGGGCACATCCCTTGGTTGCGGGCACATCCCCAGTAGGAGATGTGCAGGAGGCAGCTGATCGATGTTTCTCTCTCATCGATGTTTCTAACTCTCTATCCCTCTCCCTTCCTCTCTGTAAAAAATCAATAAAATATGTTTAAAAAAATAAATAAAATAAAAAGTTCACAAATAAGAACATTTTCTGTTAAAGCTAAAGCAAAAATGATTTATTACAAGCACATCCTCTACTGAGAACGATCCAAGATGAAAACTATGACAAGAAGAAAGAATGAAAAGGTGTGGCTTAATGTGAGTGAAACTCTTATAAACATTAATAACATCAGCAATAACATATAATACACAACACAGTATACAGTAGAAAGAGGTTACTCAAAATTAAACTGTATTAAGATCTTTGTATCAGATGTGGTAAAAGTATTGATTTGTAATAGATTTTAATAAATAATAATGCATATTATCTACCTTTAGGAAGATTAACTATTAAAATAGTATGTATATTTACTAATAGTGCTAACAAACTAAAAAAAGGGATGTGAAATAATAACAAATTACTTCTCAAATATATCAATATAGCACTGAGTAAAACAACTAAAATTCCAACTGGAAAACAACAAGGATTGAATGATTACACTTTAGAAAGAAAGAAGACAAAGGATTAACTTACACGATCTTTACAAACATAGTAGCTTAAGTATACTGATTGAGAAATATTGGGTGGGTTAGAAGGTGGTTAAGCTACACTATGCAATCACAGGAAGAATGTGGATAAGCTATATTTATACAAGTGAAAGTGTGCTACCATGCAGAATGCTTTGCAAGAGATTCAATAGGGGCATTTAATTATGGTAAAATTTCCATTTTTCAGTAAAATGGGTTCAAAATTTGTATATACATAAAGAGCAGAGCCTCAAAATATATAAAGCAAAAACTTACAGAAGTAAAGCAAACAAAATTAGAACTATAACAAGAAATTTTAGCAGAAAGAAAAGACACAATATTAGCATATTTTTTAAAGAAAGGATTTCCCAATAATCCCCCAGATATTAAAAAGATTCTTAGGTGATATTTTGCACTTTAGAGCACTGAATTTTAAAATTTATCCAAAATAACCAGAGAAAATGTCAGCTTAGCAAAGCTGACATAAGAGAAAACAGAAAAAATGAGATAGTCATGTCCATGGAAGAATTCAAATACATGTTTTGAGGCTTGTTAATAAAAAACAAACAAACAACAACAACAACAAAACCAGTCATGGGCAGAGGGCCTCAGCAGCTAATTCCACCAACTCTATAAGACTGGAGAGCCCTCAGAGTGTGAGGCTAACCCCCTCCTTCAGGCCTTCAGTTCATCAGTACCGCTTATGTGTTTTACATGTTGGAAATGAGGTATAGATTGCATAAAAACAGCAAGTTGCATTTTGTCCAGTGAATACATAGGATGCTTTGCTGAGTGCTGGGTGTCTAATGAAGAAAAAGGCTTTTGCCACCTCTCAGTATTTGAAGTGACATTACACTGGCATATTCTCTTGGAAAAAGTCCAGAATTCCAGTTTTGGCGTCGGCCTGATAGGACATATTCGCTCCTCGCCGCAGCCACAGTCATTGGAGAGGGGCTTTCCATTTGATTTGCTCCACGGTCAGGCCTGTCCTGTGGACAACAAACCCCGCACGTCTGTGGTTTAATAAGAATGTGCTTCTTATTCATGCGAAGAGCCCGGAGAAACTGTTTTTCTGCAGCAGTTCCTTTCAAACAGCGACCTGGAAATCACGTTAAGATTTCATTCGTGTCCACGCAGCAACTGCCCCTGACTTTAGGATGATTCCCGCAGAGGAGGGAGCGTGAAGAATCCGTCACCGCGGCGGTGCGGGCTGGCCTGGGATCTGACACAGAAGGAGCACCGGCCTCCCGTGGCTCCGCGTCTGAGGCAGCCACTTGTTTCCTTTCCTCTGTCTGCATCCCTTGCCAGCCTGGCCCACTTGAGACTTTTTCCTGTTCTAGCCAGCAGTGTTTTGGTCATTCCGTAGGAAGTGGAACCTTCCAGAAAGCATTTAATGGAGAAAAAGGGGAAGGAAAGAAAGACCCAGCATTGTTGAGCAGTGGCGGAGGGCAGGGCAGGGAGCCTGGGTGCCCATCCAGCTGGAAGCCCCGGCCGTGCCTGCGGGAGACAGAGTCGCGCAGTAACTCCAATCACATCCACCGTGTGCTCTGTACAGACCTGAACACATTATGTCACAAAAATCTCATGTGCAGGGGAGCAAAACTCTAAGAAAATAAAAGTCTTCAGGGGCCTGAGAAGTATAAGGCATATCAATGGCTTGCCATTCACTGGGTCATTCTTCACAGTGTACTTGATAAACTATCTTTAAAACAGAACTACTACTGGGGGTTGGGGTTGATTATACCAATGACATTCAACTTAGCGTATATTTCATGTTCATAATGAGAAGTTAAGATGGCTGTGACCTGTCAGAGCTCTTTGACTAGTGGCCTGGTGCATGAAATTTGTACACGGTGGGGTGGGGGGTGTGCCCCTCAGCTCAGCCTACACCCTCTCCAATCTGAGACTCCTTGGGGGATGTCCGAATGTTGGTTTAAGCCCAGAGGGATTGGGCCTACACCAGCAGTCGGACACCCCTCTTGCAATCCGGGACCACTGGCTCTAACCACTCACCTTCCTGCCTGCCTGATCGCCCCCAACTGCCCTCCTGCCGGCCTCATTGCCCCCAACTGCCCTCCCCTCTTAACCTGATCGCCCCTAATTGCCTCTGCCTCAGCCCTGCCACCATGGTTTTGTCCAGAAGGATGTCCGGGAGGTCTCTCGGAGCATATTACCCTTTCATTACTATAGATGATTTTTTCCCTGAAGGTGTTATTCTCAGAGAAATTTGAGAAACACATTTAAATCAAGGATCTCTCATTTCATAAAAGAACAGGGTGTTTTATTTTCAGGCACCTTGGTGTGTCTGCGCTGAACGGCTGGAAGCAGACGCGATCAGCTTGGGACTGGGGCAGAATACGACAGTTGCGAGAACTGAGGAAGAAACTGAGTCTGCCTCCATATGGAACAGCTGAGAATGAGGTCTTCTGCGCACCCCAGTCTGACAGACATATTGCATTTCATTACCTGAAACCTACATTTTTCAAAGAAAAGAGGAAGTTAAAAAGAAAACCACTTACATTTAATCGTTTAAATTTTTTTCTTGTATGTTTAAGAAAATAAAACAATACTATCAATAGAGTTTCACCAATTTATTAAGTAGCCCTAGTTAACTTCAGCGTACACATAAAGGACCTTCTAGGCTTTTGCCTTGTACGAGGCTCTGCCATGCCTCTGAAGCCTTAGTAAAAATACTTAATTAATTGAGAGTCAGCTAAACTCTTGGGCTCAAGCTTTGATACTTTATTGATATTGACGCCTGAGATAAATGAAGCAAGAGGAGGTTCACCATGTAATTATGGAGCACTGTTCGCACAGGTTTCTAATCACCAGGAAAACAGAAACAAACTCAAAATGGCCTTGGTAAATGGAAAATATTTATGCAAAAAAGAACAAATTCAGTAAAGGCTATGAAAGTAGTACACCTATAAGAGGGGACACTGTTAAAAACATGAGGAAATATTGTACAGTTTAAAATGCATAAGATATAAGTGAGTCAGTGGTGGTCCCATTGTGTCCAGGGGTGAAAACAATCATAGTGAACGCAGCAATGGTATTCTGCTGTAATTTTTTTTTTTTTTACCACAAAACAAAACTTTCTGAATTTTTGCTCTATATCCACCTAAATAGAAATAATATTTTTTGTTTAACCTATCTCTCATCTAAAATGATAAAAATGGCTTCATAATCCCAATAATTTATATATGGAACATGTGCTATGTGCCAACCTATGTTACATGTGTCATTGCTATGAGACTAGTGCTACTGGTCCTATTTTACAGCTGAGGAGCTATTCTCATTGAGGGTATGTAGTTTGCCCTGGGTCCTTGGAGCTCATGGCTGATTGGATGGATACCTGGCTTGCCCTTCTAGGATGCCCTTATGCCATGGCTATGAGTTTCCTAAGCCTCTTGGTGCATTTTCTGCTAGGTGACACATGTTCCCTTGTTATATGTTCTCGGTATCTTTTCTGCATTTACCCAAGGCTGCTTGACTCCAATATTCTACAGATACCTACTAGCCAACAAGGAAGAGTGGTATTCTAGCAGTTAAAGTCTAACCCTCTCACAACCTGGACCCCTTAATATCTGATACAGCAAGGTTCTCCTATAGGATGCAGGTGTAACTTCAGGGAAATATATGTAAAGGGACAACCATGATTAAGCTACAAGTGATGCTAAACCCAGCCTTTCTCTTGATCAGAATCTTGTTGGCTTTCGTTTGTAGAGAATCATTATAGCAAGAATTTTCATTGACTGAGTACCTTCTAAGCACTCGGTACCATATAAGCATTTTTCCATATATTATTTCATTTAATTTCCTAATTAAGAGATAAAATAATCGTCTCTTTACCTATGAGGAAGAATGAGCGTTGGAGAGGCTAGTCATTCATGATCACTTAGCTGACATTGGTGAAGGTGGGATTCATTCTGGGTCTGTCCACCAAAGGAACAACACACTGTTCAGCCAGGAAAAGGATTCTGATGAAAGAATGGCTTCATTATACAGGCAAATGTTCAAGTTCTTTATGATGAAATGAACATAAAAGGGGTGCACATTAAAGACAAGTAGTGCTTACTGAACAATTAAAAAAACTTTTTGATTGTCATACTCACTAAAAACCAAACCAAACAAAACAACAAGCACATTGTATTAACCAGGCCTTTCTGTTTCTGTGTTCTGATGCTCTGACCCCTGGAGCCTCACTCACCTGAAAAGGCTGCCCCTCCCAGGGATGACCAGTTACTGGAAGTAGTAAATGACTTGCTTAGAGTGAGCCTTTCAAATGCAAACCAACCAGTCTTTAAATTTATCTTCATTGTTGAGAGTATTACAGATGCCCCTTTTCCCCCATTGACTCCATCCACCCTGCAGCCCCTTCTAGGCATTCACCCAACTATTGTCTGTGTCCATGGGTTATGCATATATGCATATAAGTTCTTTAGTTAATTTCGTCCTGCTCTACCCCTCCCCCCTTCCCTCTGGGATTCATCAGTCTGTTCTATGTTTCTATGTCTCTGGATCTATTTTGTTCATCAGTTTATTTTATTCATTAGATTTCACATATGAGTGAGATCATGATACTTGTCTTTCTCTGAGTGGCTTATTTCACTTAGCATAATGCTCTCTAGGTCCCTCTATGCTCTCTCAGTGGGTAAGAGACCCTTCTTTTTCACAGCTGCGTAGTATTCCATTGTTCCACAGAATCACTCCAGGCCATCTGGCCTCATCACCCCAGGGCCAGGTACCCAACAACTAGTGACAACCTTCTCTGAGCCTGCTGAAATTATTGAAAATAGTCATTCCTAAACTGCTTCCTCTCCCTCTCACAGTCTCTCCCACCGATACCACCATAAAGGCTCTTGCCTACCGTCACTCCCATTCCCTTCTGACTGACCCCGGTGCCCCCCCTACATGACCGTACATGGTGGGGAACTGTGAGTACAACTATCTTTTCAGTGACCGTCGTCTCCTGACCTGCCAGCCTCACCACATCTGATAATAAATGGACATTTTAAAACATACACCTGAATGTCTCAGATATCTTTCTTCTTAGAAATCTATCTCCTCCTCTCATCCAACATGATTGAAAAATAGCACAAATTTCTCCTGAAATCAAATTATGATTCATTTTTTAAGATTTATCTACATGAATAAGCAATGTATAAATTGTACATAATAAATTAATGAATTTAATATTTAATCTCATCAGATGTCTTTAGGCCTTGGAAAATTAAATATTTTAAGAGAAAAAATAGTATTCTAAAGAAGCTTTCATTCTTTTGGGCACCTAAGGATACCTATTTATTGTATGTCTTTCAATGAATGCTTTTTTATCATGTTGTTTTCAGCATAAATATAACCATGCAGTATGTAATATTGTAAAAATAGCAGCAAGTGCCCTTCCTCCATATATAGAATCTTAATTTGTTTCCTAGAGAAAGTGGTGCTTATGTGTTCTCACACACAAAATGTTTGTCCTCTTGAGAAATTTAATAAAAATCTAGAAGTAAACACATAAAATGTGTGTGTTCTATGTTGTACTATTAAATGCTTCATTATTCTGATGAAGACAGGGTTTGAGGCATTTTTTAATACTTTAATAGTAATAGTCATTTCAATCTGATGTGTAAACAGTAGTACTATAATGTCATTTACACATTGATATGTTTGTATTCATTTCTAGCAATTCACAAAAGCTAACCAATTCCTCTAATTTCTGCATCGATGCATTAACTATTTTTTTGTAAATATCTTTTCAAGTCTTATAAACTATGTTACTTGTAGGACATCAGAACAAATTGAATTTTTTAGAAAAAATAAGCAATATTCAGGACATTCAAGAGTTTTCATCAAAATGTTTAGGTCAATTGCAATTTATTAAGACAAATACTAAAAATTAAATGCTGAAGAATTTAAAGAATAAGACGGCAAAGCTATACTTGTTTGCTGGCTGAGAACTGCTTTCTCTCTCTCTAGGCACATTAGATCTGAGGACTCAAAAAGCTCCATTTAATGATTCCATACTGACTGGACCCAAAGAAAAATTGCTTCACCTCTAAATAGCCATTACATAGCTGTATGTTTAATAGGAAAACCTGCAAAGTACATTTGCTGTTGCATCCAGCAATCTCCACACTGCTTTGCAGACTGAAATCTGTAATTCATATTTCTTTTGGCTGGAACTTTGAAATGCATGCCCAGAAGTATATTACTTTTTACAAGAGGTGCTTGCAAATATGCCGGTGGTTCTCCTTTGAGCACAGCCTCTCTGTCTTGGGCCAGACGGGCCTGGTAGTTAAAATGTAGAAACAACCTCTCCTTGGACAGATTCTTCCCATTTTGAAAAATTGCCACAGCAATCCCCAGCCTGCCAACTTGGCAGGTTCTAAGCCCAAAGCTGGAGGCCAGCCAGGCATCAATGGCGCATTCCAAACCTCTGAGTCAGCATCCAACTCCATCCATTCTCTGTCTCCTGTGAGCAAAGCATCCCAGGCCCAGAACCATTGCTAGCCAAAGACTAAATTTGTTTTTGAATCTAAAACAACTTTCATGTAGTGGTTTCACAACCGAGAGTGGAGGAGGCAAGAAAACTGCATATTCTGAAAAGTGCTGATGCTGGGGATGAAGTCTCCTGAAGTTTGGTGGATTTGAGCCTCCCCGGTTTTCAGAGAGAGAAAGAGAAGTCTGAATAATTTTTTGGCTTGAGTTGTAAAACACAGGTCCTGACCCCTTGTCGTCATTAAAGATCCCAGGGGCTCTTTTGAAAGGACTTAGAGGGATTAACCTTTCTGTTCTGGCTAAATTCCTAATTGGATAATTGCATTCTGCCTCCCTAAATTACCCCTGCCGCTCCAATTGGATATGGAATTTTCGCTTCCTGTCATAAAGAGTTGTAGGGTGTTACAACATTTCACCTCAGGGGCGATGCCAATTAAGTCGTTAGTGAGGTGAAATCTGTACATGGTTGTCTTTCTCTTTCTCCCCCTCGCCTGCCTCCTTTGGAGTTGAAAATGTGTGGGAATCATTCAATCATTTGGAATGAAAGGGGTGTCATAAGTTAGTAACACTGCTCATTGTCACATTATTTCTAAGAATATAATAAAGGCAGGCAATAACTGATAAGCATTTACAGAGAGCATTATTGCTCTACAGAGAACTAAAGTACATTGCTTGAAATGCCATAGTCCAAATCCAGGGCCACGATGAGAAGGCAACATAAAGTACTTTTAAAGCAAGTTCAGGGAGTGCATTTTTTACTGGCTAAGTTGAGGGCAGCTCTGTGGGCATGTGGGCCTCACAAGCTTTGTGGGGAGTCAGCTCGGTATTCATAGAAACACTGAGGCCGAGGGACAGGGCCAAGGGGATCAATGTCTCCTGAATATGGATGTGGGCGTTAGCCGTGCGGATACGCACGCACTGGATTTGCAAAGTGAAGCTCACACATCAGCCTCTGTAGCTGTATTTATCCACGCTGAAAGCACTGCCCATAGAACCACCTGTGAACCTAAAGTGCAACACTGACAGCAGTTGTGCGCTGACCCAGAGTGGAGGAAAAAGTTAATAGTCAGCTTATTTGTAATATATGCTTTTTCAAAAAATTTGTTTTAAGTCAGTCAAGAAAGTGTTCTTAGTTCACTATATTTAACTATATTATTTTCAAAGACTATGTCATCTATAATATTTTTATACGAACATGATTATTTTCAGAGTTTTATAATAAGACCTAAAGGCCTGAAGCATGAAATTTGTGCACTGTGAGGGGGTGCCCCTCAGCCCGGCCCATGCCCTCTCCTAATCTGGGACCCCTCGGAGGATGTCCAATCAGGCCTAAACCTGCAGTCAGACATCCTTCTCGCACTCCGGGACCCCTCACTCCTAACTGCCTGCCTGCTTGCTCCTTACCACTTGGCTCGCTGCTCCTTAGCGCTACCACTGCACCTACCAGCTGTGAGCCTGGCTTCTGGCTGAGCAGCACTCCCGCTGTGGGAGCACATTGACCACCAGGGGGAAGCTCCTGCTTTAAGTGTCTGCCCCCTGGTGGTCAGTGTGCATCACAGCAACTGGTCATTCTGGTCGTCTGGTCATTCCGCCATAATGGCTGCTGGGCTTTTATTATATTGATTATGGACTAATTCTTCAGAAACAGGGATGGAAAGATACTTATGATAGATTTAGTAGCAATATCCCAGTCCATCCCCTCATAATCTAGCACAGTTACATTTTAGACTAGATAAAATTTAGGATCTGCCTATGAAACTAAGAAATACATGGGATAAATAAAAGCCCAATATCAAACTGAAATTCACTATGGGCCAAGTGTGAATTTGTCTGACATGGAAATGAAGAGCTCTCTCTGCACTTTATCTCACCTGCATTACACACCCACCCACACTTTATCTCACCTGCATTACACGCCCACCCACACTTTATCTCACCTGCATTACACGCCCACCCACACTTTATCTCACCTGCATTACACACCCACCCACACTTTATCTCACCTGCATTACACACCCACCCACACTTTATGGCAACACGGTGAGCTGTAAATAACCAATCACTGTAAGCAAAGGAATTTAATAAACCATTTCAATTTTTGAAAAGTACATTTCAAAAATAATGCTTCTATATTTTTAGATCGCATTTTATTTTGTTTTCTTGGCATAGACAAATAGAAAGATTTATTTTTAAATATTAAATGCAATTTGATAGACAAATTAATTACACTCATCTCTCCGAGGCAACAGATGCCATCTGATATGAGTAGCATCTTGCATTCACCTCAACATCTTTGTTTAACTTAACCTTCTTTCTTTCCCCATTTCTCGTCTCAGATAAAACAAGAAATGTCTTCTGTGGATGCCAAATCCATTCCAGTGGGTGCCTTGTGTTTAAGATTTGTCTAAGAATACTCCAAAAGTAGCTATTGAAGTTTCTATCAAGGAAGGCCCTGGGGGATTCTTTCATAAATTGTTATCACAGAAGATGCCATGTGTCCTCTACTAATATATATATAATTTTTCCATCTAACTTAGAGTTTGCATTTTATCATTTAAAATGAATTTGCTGGAATTTTAAAAACATTTCTTCCTGTGAATTAGTGGGGTCAGGTTTTAAGTTCTCTTTACTCATAGTTCCTACTTGAAATAGATGGAGATATTTAAATAAGTAAAATGTTTCTATTAGATATACATCCAACCTAAATCTAACCACTGTATCTGCCCGCATATCATGCAAGACCATCATACCCATCTAGCTGGGATTCAGGCAGTGTTTCTCAGGGAGTTCTCATTTATAAGCCTAAGTGGCTGACTAGATTTACCTAACAATGACTGTCAGACTTGCAGGTTCAGAGACAAGCATTGCTTCTTCGCATTGGTCTTGAACCATTCAGCTAGTGATTGCCCATAGTTCAGAGAACTCAGCCCAGGTTATCAGTCTTTACCAAAATGAACTCATCCACCAAAAGGGCAGATGTTACCACCAGAAATGGCAATTTTTAATTGGCAACAATTCTTTAATTCCTTTCCCCCCACCCATGACTTTATAAGTATGCATCTACTTATCTAGAGCCCTTTTAAGAAGTGTTAGAGGACACAGTTTAACAAAATTAAAAAGACATTTGCAATAGTATAATGATTTTAGAGGAGAAGCAAGACTCCTTTCTGGTTACATTGGTTAACCATTAAATCTATCACTCCAATCTTGCTAATTCTTTAATCTTCTTTAACCAAGGAAAAATTCAGGGGAGAGGGGCAAAACTAGGTGTACAGTTATGAGTATGCAAAACACAGTTTATTCTTGTGTTATGATCTATTAATCATGAACAACTGTAAACCTACTTTAGAATCAAGAATACATAGCATAATTATACATATACCCACACACCCACATATATACACTTATGTTTACTAGAGGCTCAGTGCACAGATTCATGCACCAGTGGGGTCCCTCAGCCTGGCCTGCACACTCTCACAATCCAGGACCACTCAGGGGATGTCAGATAGCCAGTTTTGGCCCAATACCCACAGGCCTGATCCAGACAGGAGGAAGCCCGATCCTGTGGGTTGAGTGTCTGTCCCCTGGTGGCCAGTGCACATCATAGTGACGAGTTGCCTGGTCATTTGTCACTTAGGCTTTTATATATAGATTAGTGATCAAGTCATTTACTAAGCAATTTTAAAAATTTACTCTTACCTCATTATTTTAGAAAATATATAATATAGAATAGTTTGAAGACCATGAGAAAACAAAAAGGAGCTGACCATTTGATCTCCCCACACCTCATTGGTTGGGGTTCCCAGATTCACTAATTAAAATGGGAGCTGATTAGTAGGAATGTTTTTTTCTTTTTCTTTTTTTTCCTTTCCCCCCATATCTCCTTTCCACCCAGTTCCCACCCCACCCTCTGCCCTTACCCCCCAGAAACTGTCCTCATCCATAGGTGTACAATTTCTTTCCAGTCTCTTCCCGCACCCCCCATCCCCCTTTCCCCCTGAGAATTGTCAGTCCACTCCCTTTCTATACACCTGATTCTATTATATTCACCAGTTTATTCTGTTCATCAGATTATTTATTCACTTGATTTTCAGATTCACTTGTTGATAGATATGTATTTGTTCATAATTTTTATCTTGACCTTTTTCTTCTTCTACCTCTTCTTAAAGGATACCTTTCAGCATTTCATATAATACTGGTTTGGTGGTGATGAACTCCTTTAGCTTTTCCTTATCTGTGAAGCTCTTTATCTGACCTTCAATTCTGAATGATAGCTTTGTTGGATAAAGTAATCTTGGTTGTAGGTTCTTGGCATTTATCACTTTGAATATTTCTTGCCACTCCCTTCTGGCCTGCAAAGTTTCTGTTGAGAAATCAGCTGACAGTCGTATGGGTACTCCCTTGTAGGTAACTGACTATCTTTCTCTTGCTGCTTTTAGGATTCTATATTTGTCTTTTGCTCTTGGCATATTAATTATGATGTGTCTTGGTGTGGTCCTCTTTGGATTCCTTTCATTTTGGATTCTCCATGCTTTCTGGACTTGTAAGTCTATTTCTTTCACCAGGTAGGGGAAGTTTTCTGTCATTATTTCTTCCAATAGGTTTTCAATATCTTGGTCCCTCTCTTCTTCTGGCACCCCCATAATTCTGATGTTGGTACGCTTGAAGTTGTCCCAGAGGCTCCTCACACTATCTTCATATTTTTAAATTCTTTTTTGTTTGTTTGTTTTTCCAGTTGGTTGTTTCTTGCTTCTTCGTATTTCAAATCTTTGACTTGATTCTTGCGATCCTCTAGTCTGCTGTTGGATCTTTGCATAATATTCTTTATTTCAGTCAGTTTATGCTTAATTTCTAGTTGGTCCTTTTTCAAATCCTCGAGGGTCTCACAAGATTTATCGAGTGTCTCACTAAATTTATCAGCAGTTTCTAGAAAATTCTTGAAAAATCTTATAACCATGGTTTTGAACTCTATATTCAGTAGTTTTCTTTCCTCCATTTCTGTCATTTGTGACCTGTTTCTTTGTCTCTACATTTTGGCTGCTTCCCTGTGTTGATAGTGTGGCTTTCTGTGCTAGGTGTCTTAAAGGGCCCAGTGGCTCAGCCTCCCCAATTACCTGAGATGGACACTCTTGGTGCACCCCTTTGTGGGCTTTGTGCACAGTCTTGTTGTAGTTAAGCCTTGATTGTTGTAGGTATCACTGGGAGGAATTGACCTCCAGGCCAATTGGCTGTGAGAATCAGCTGTGTCTGCAGTGGGAAAACTTCTGTGCTGGAGACACCATTATGGGGCAAGACTTGCTTCAGTGGGGCTTTGGTGCTCACTGAGTCTGCCCCCTGAGTGTGTCCCTTATGGATCTGAGGAGTTGTAATCTGGATGGTCCCACTCTGACCACTGGGTACACTGGCTCTTGGATCTCTAAGGAGGTGCTAATTTAGCCTCTGCCTGAGGCTACCCAGCAGGAGCTACGAAGAGATCTGCAGATTCCTCTTCTTTGTTTGGGGTTTGGAGGTGCCCAGATGAGGCCCAGCTATGAAGCAATGCAAGCTGCTGTGGGGCCTTGGACCTTCTTTTGGATGTTCTGGGTATCTCTTGATTCATAGGAATTTTTATAAAATTACTATGTGAGACACTATGTAACAATTTGTTAATAAAGCAGGTGCATTATGTAATAAGAATTTAATCTTAAGTACTTCTACAAATTGTTCCCCTGAGAGTCCCAATTTATTGCCAGATCATTGAATTGGTTGAAGTATCCACTATTATACCAATACTAGAGGCCCAGTGCATGAAATTCATGCACAGGTGGGGAGAGGATCCCCTCAGCCCAGCCTGTACCCTCTCCAATCCAGGTCCCCTTGGGGGATATCTGACTGCCAATTTAGGCCCAATCAGGGACTAAACTGGCAGTTGGACATCCCTCTCACAATCATGAACCATTGGCTCCTAATTGGTCACCTACCTGCCTGCCTCTAACTGCCCCCCCCCCCCCCGCCAGCATGATCACCCCCCACTGCCTCTGTGTGCAGGCCTAATTGCCCCCAACTGCCCCGTCTGCCAGCCTGGTCGCCCCATGCAGCCTGCTTGTTCAGTTGTTTGGTCATCCCTCACTAACCCCCTTTCCTGCCTGGTCATAGGCAGCCATCTTGTGAGGGTGTGAGGGTTAATTTGCATTTACCTCTTTATTATATAGGGTTACTCCTGTGCCCCCAACACACAAACACACACACACACACTCTTTGGGGCATGCAGATGTATGACAAGAAAATTTTTGTGACACATTGTTATGTTAATATCACTAAGCTGTACCACCAACCAAAATATGTGAGTATCACTCAGTTATAATAATCTTATCAATAAAATATTATAACGATTATAAAAATATTTTAAAAATAATACACAACTAGCATAGAAGGCACTTGGGGCGGAAGCACGCACTGAGAACTAGTGAAGCAGGCACAGAGGATGGCCCAGCCTCCTTTCTGTTCTCTGCTGTGTTCCTGCTCAATAAATGGAAGCTGGGATTTGTCCATCCGGCATCTGTTCTGGATCAACCTGATCCGGGCCCAGAGAACAAGGTGATCACAAAAGAAACTAGAAGGTAGATCATCTGCTGTGTGTGTGGACGCCAGGGCTGCAGTGACAGCCTGAGAGCACGCCTGTGAAATAATGATTTGAAGTGATTTTCTGATAATATGTTTTATTATATTGGATTAAGATGACTGATAAACTTAGGAAACTTTATTTTTAGAAGTGAAAGAATAAATTTAGAGGATGCAGGAAAAGAGTGCCTAATTGGTGAAATTGATTTTTTTCTGCCTAAGGCTATGTATCATCTTGTCTTTGAATTTACTTGGAAAAATATTGACAATTCTATACTTTTAAAATATGAATGTCTTATTTCCCAAAAGTAGACAAAATTTAATTGAAATTTATGATACTGCTATTAAACTACTGGACCTGAAGTACAATTCCATGGAAAGTTAAGGATTATAAGTAAGTCTCTAACATAAAAAGGCAAATAGAGCTAAATCCATAAGCAACTATGATAAAACATACAGTATGTCTTCCGCTCGACTTCAGACTCTTTCCCGCTAGTTTTGCTTTCCTGCAGTGTATCTGCTCCAGGTGAGTGGGTGTAAGCATGTTTAAATTTAGAGATGCAAATTTTGAAAATATTTGGTTTAAGCTGTGAAAAGTGATTTCCTCTGTCTTTACAAAGAGGTTTTTTCCATTTGTTCTTTGTCAGTCTCTCATAAATCTCACTTGGCAAAAGCATTGATGTAAAAGAAAACTGATGCCGTAATGGCCATAGGAAGAGTCTAAATCCTTTACATGAGCGAATCTGAAAGGAAGCAGTCTTTGCCTATAAGAAAGTAAAAGAAAACAAAAGTGTGAATGAAAAATAGAGTATTTCTATTAATGCAAAGAAGAGAGACAGTGCAGAGATGGTGCGGAGATATTTATTGTGTTTTCTGTATTGAAGAGATGAAATAGTTTTATAGTAAAGGATTTAGAAATAGGAATTGGAAAAAATAGAGAACAGGGAAGAGCTGAAGCAAGTACTGCTGAGAGCTGGGATCCTGGGAAGAAAGGCATTGCAAGAATTGCTCAGTGAGTGAGATGGCTAATATGGCAGCCGCCTCTGCAAGCCTCCAGCCACCCACCTCCCACCTCCAAGCAGCCCAGCACGCCTGATTGGCAGCCAGTGTGCTAATGTGTCCTGGCTCTAGATTCCCTCCCTTCATAACCGCTCTGCACAGGCTTCAGGGAGTCCCTACCATCCCTGCTTCTTTTAATAATGCTCCATATTTATAAGGCACAAAGGTAACAAAGTGCCAGAATCAACATTCTTTTCTAGTTGGCACAACCACCAATCCAGCCTGAAAGAGTAGTTACTTATAAGATGCTTATTGACTGCGTACATAATTTGTGGAAGCCCATAGAAAGCAGGGAAATAGCAGAAGTCTGACCACAGAGAGATATGCATCTTCAAGAAAAGCGGACTCTAAGCAAAGTGCATTTTGCTAGACAAAAAGATTAGTTCTCCCTGAATCTCCAAGTTAATCCCACTAAGGGGAGTGTGTGCAGTTCAGCCAGTGAGCGCAACAGCCTGGCCCGGGCAGCAAGCTTGGCAAAGGCAATGGCAAGGTCCTCACAGGGAAAAAAAAAAGAAAAAAAAAAAGGTTGTCATGAGTTGTCTTTGAGAAATGGGACCCTGACTGGCCTTTACAACTTTTCTAATTTTCTCAGTTCCCAAATTTTATGTAATGAGTCTATGTGTAATATGTGATTTTTTCTTTTTAATATATTTTTATTTTTTAAAGTTATCTTTATTGTTGAAAGTATTGCAGTTGTCCCCAATGCCCCCATCCGTTGACCGCTTCGTGTGATTTTTCTAAATTAGTGTTTGTGAGGCCGGGTGGCAGTGGAGTGAAAGCAGACTGCCTTTCCTGATTCTCTCATGTGCCCGCCTCTCCCCTCCTCCCCCAGCCCCCGGCACGCCAAGCCACCTGGAGAGCTTGTTCCAACAAGCACCCCTTTCCGTTCCCCACGCCTGGAGTTCCTGAGTTAGCAGCCCCAGGGTGGGGCCTGAGAACGTGTGTCTCTAAAACATTACCCAGTGCTGCCGCTGCCTGTGGGAGGCAGCCTTGGGGAATTACTGACCTGAGGAGGAACAATTACTGACCAGACGATCCCAATTACAGCTGATGTCAACTGAAGCTCCAACACTGTGCAGGTCTCAACTTGTGTTCGGAGGAGGGTGAAAGAAATTTGAGCCAATGATGAACTTGGATAGGAACATATCACAAGATTATGTCCTGGGTGGGATAGAGATGGCAATCCTTTAGATACTGAGAAATCAAAATGCTAAAATCTGTTAAAACTCGAACCAGAAAGTCTGTATTGGGTTGTGGTTGGTTCTCTAGGGGAAGAGAAATGAGTGCTGATTATCAGAGAATCAGGATAGATTTTCCATCTATTCTTACCTCAAGATCTCCCACACACACGTTCTTTGCTGTACATGTGCCTTGGCTCCACCCCTCCATCTGCTCAGGTCTCCCAGCTTGCATGTGTCTCCTTTCCCGCCCTCATGCCTAAAGCATACCAACACACCATCACATTCCCGCCTCCAACAAATAAGCCCTACCTTTTATGACCTCCTATCTCCCTTTGCCAGCTCCCATGGTCTCTTCTCTCCTTTAGAGAAAATATTTAAATGCTCCAAATGTGACTCTTTCCTCCTTGAGCCTGCCTCCATCAGGAGGCATCCCAGACCCTCCTGTGCTACTGTCCCCAGCAGCTATCCTAACATTAATAACTAGAGGCTGGGTGCACGAAATTCATGCACGGGTAGGTTCTCTAGTCCTGGCCAGCGATCAGAGCTGATCAGGTTCCCCGCCTCCCCGCCTCCCTAGCTCCTCCTTCCCTTCCTCCCTCAGAGTCCCGCCATGGTTGCTGGTCACCTGCCATGTTCCATGCCATCCCCTGGTGGTCAGGGTACATCATACCAAGCGATTAAACTCCTGGTCAAACTCCTGAGGGGATACTATATATATATATATATATATATATATATATATATATATATATATATATATATAAAATAATGTGCTCTAATGTGTATATTTTCACTTAACCCTCACAACACCCCCTGAAGGAGACCTTGTGTATCCATTATGTCAATGGATAAAGTGAGATCTATGAAGGTCACACAGGGGCGGGGTCAGTAGCCAGGCTCACTGGACGGGCCACCGCTGGTGGGTTGGAACTCTTAAGCAGTGCCTTCCTCCTCTTCTTCCCTTTGCAGACCTTCCAGGCTTACTCGCCCGTGGGGTCCGTTACGCTGCGCTTCCTCAAGGAGGTCTTCTCCAGGGCGGCCTTTCCCTGTGCTTTTCCCAACACAGGACCATCCCAGCTGCTTCAAGTGTTTGCTCAGGGGTCTGCCTTCCTACTTCTTCCTCTTCCTCACTCTACTCCACCTTCCTGGCTAGGCCCTGTGATCCCAGCTGTCTTCCCTCTCAGGGGCTTCCCGCTTCCTGTTCTGTGGGTGTCCAGGTAGCTTTCTTCTGGCTTCCTTTGCCTTGAATGCTGTGGTCATTTTGTCAGAGAGGGTTTTTCTGACCAATGAGACTAAACTCAATCCCCAGTTCCATCAAACTCTATTTTACTTTCATGGAAGATAGTCCCACTTGATGTATTTAATGCTAATTTGCTTATTTTTAAAATGTATTTGCAGTTCTTGGGCATAGTATATGTTCAAAAATATTTGTTAAATGAATGGTTGGACCTGAATAAAAAGGAATATCTTACATCAGAAATATAGATTGAATCTACTTTATAAGCGTTCAGGGGAGGCTTGCCCTACCTAGGTTAATTTAAGGGATTCTGAGAATAATGAACTTCCTTTTTAAAATTTATAAAGTAAATACTTATATTAGTCTATATACTTTTTTGAGTAAACTGATATTTATGGTACCTGGAAATCTCTGCTTGCCTGTATCCATACATTTCTACACATAAAATATACTTTTATTTCAACACTGCCTACCTCTTCCATTTATTTTATATCACCATCTTCAAGAAATTTTCCTACGTTAGAAAGTTATCCCAATTCTAGAACGTTTTCTTCACTACTATTTTCTATCTCCCCTAAACACACACACACACTCACACACACTCACACACACACACACACACACCACATAGCATCCTTATCTACTATGGACCAAATCCCATCTTTTCTAATAATTTCCTATATTAGATACCCACTTTCTATCATCTCCATTCACTCCAGCCAGATGTCTATTACAATGTGATCATTCCAATGAGGCCAACAGACTTGGAGCAAGGAGACAAGCAGTGAAGAAGAAGAAAATGTCATGAATCCTCAAGGCCAAGACAGAGTTAAATCATGACCCAAAGCCAGAGGAAAGACCCAAACAAACAGAAAGTCCATCCATCAAAGTGGGAGTTGGACTGGGGGGTCCCCAGGGAGAGGTGCACTGACCCGTGGTGGATGTTGTTTAAGCTGTGCTTCTCCGCTGGAGGCCTCTTCCTAAGGCCAAGTCTGGGTTCATGTCCTGCTTGATACTAGTATTTCGTAGTTATCTATTCACTTCTTCTCCCTTCATGACTGGGAGCTACCCCAGGGCACTAGATAAGCCATAACTCTAGGATGGGTGTATACACTGCCTGTGATTCAGTAGACATACTTATCTCTAAACTAGTGAATAAATTGATATTTTTCTTATTACTATAGGTTTTGCAAAGCTTTAAATTGTACTTAAAATTGATTCCTAAAATATTAGATCTGAGAAAGCATGTTATTATGGTTTTATAACCCCATAAAAAAGTAAAAACACACATTCAAATATCTTGATGATGACTTAATTCAAGAGTATGCATCTGATATTAAGGTGACACATCTCAAGGATTGCCTGTGGTTATTAATGTTTGTTCACAAATCCACTACTCAAAACGGAGTCTGCCCTTTGCAGTGGGTTTTACCCTGTGTGCTCCCATAAAGCAGCAGCCAGCATGGTGGGTAAGGAGCACTGCAGGGTGCATGGAGGTTTGCAGGCTGACCTCTAGCAGCTATGGGTTCATACTAGGGTTGTTCTTTCACCTTTGGAGGTGAAATGAAGTGACATTGATACCACACGCCCATCTTATAGTTTCAAAGCAGAGCAGAAGATTCATACGTAATAATTATTAAAAAGAGCAGTGAATATAAATAATGGAGCAGACTCAGCTTGGCAACATGGCTGTTGCCTGGTTTGATCAATAGAATAAAGTGGGGTTGTTGGCAAAAGCATGTGATGAGGTCACAGTGCTCCTCATTATCCCATCCCAATTTTGTAAATGAAGCCTGGAGTGTTTGCCAGTTTCTTAGTAATGCCATCGTCATTATTACCTATTGAATAGCACCGAGAAAATGTAGCCCTGCCCAGTTCTAATTATTATGATCTCTCTGGCTTTGTTTCTAAATATATGACTATACAACCCACAGATGGTCACAGACGGTGAGGCATTGTAGTGAAGATGGACGGACGGGACTAAAATCCTAGTTGTGCCACTGGCGGCTGGCTGAGGAGCGCGGGCACCCTCTCTCAGCCTGAACAACCCCAGCTCCAAAGTGAACTGGCAAGTTCCTTTCCATTATCTAAGTTGAACTCAAGTATGTGTCCTCTCTGTAGAGTTTTCTTGGTGCCTCAGGAATGGAGGCCCCTGCTCTCTATTCACACAATACTTTTTCAATTACTTCATTTAAAGACATGCATATTTTTATTTAATTGGTGGTTTTGCAAGTCTCTTTTTTCTCTAGACATTGTTTATTGTAAAGGTTTGATTCATTCTATATTTTAGAGAGAATCAAAAAATAAGTTTGAGGAGAACATTTGGAGGCAGGTTATGGAACCAAGCAGGGGAGAGATTATTTGGGATGTGTTTGCAATATTTGTATTTTATTAACACAAACAATTTCTATTAGCTATTATTAATCATGTCACATTTTACATAATTCCCAAGTTCATGGAAAAAGCAAGAACATTAAAGAAAATAAAAATGTACCAATAACACAATACATTCCCCTTGCATGCTATATGTTTGCAGTCATGTGATATGTAACTTTTTCAGTTTAGTTGTTTATATAGTATTTTTAAACATAGTTTAGGCAGTATTCATAAATATTATTATTATAGGTCTAATACTAAAATAAGGAAAATCATAGAAAACTGTAAAAAGAAAACCATTAGTTTTAGTGGTGAACATCTACTAAAGTATACAGATTTCAAATGATGATGCTGTACAACTAAAACTTATGTTATTAACCAATGTCATCTCAGAATTTTTTAATCATTCTTCCTCTTGACTCTCTCTTCCTAGAAGTAACAATTGTTACAATTTGCCTTGTTAGGCCTTCTGATTGTGTCCATAATAACTTTGACTATCAGATCTCTTTTTCTTGATTAAACAAATTTAGTACATTCCACAGTGTTTTTTCTTTAAAAGATGAAGAATTAGGTATATTTATAACGTCTCCCATCTCTGCTTCACCTTCAACAAGTGATATTTTTAATCCTTACCGAGGACATGCTTAGTGATTTTAGAGGGAGGTAGAGGTAGAAAGAGAGAGAGAAACATCAACGTGAGAGAGAAACACTGATCGGGCACCTTTCTGAACATGCCCCGGCCAGCGGCGGAACTCACTCTGCGGGTGTGTGCCCTGACTGGGAATGAGGCCTGCAGCCTTTGGGTGTACAGGATGATGCCTGTAACCAACTGAGCCATCTTACCGGGGCAGCGAGTGATTTTTATTTAGTATATTATGTTTGTATCTACTTATAAACAATGTAATGATAATACCTATCTTATATTTTGTGAATTTTAAAAAGGTATTTTATTTCTTTGCTGTAAACAGTAAGAAGTTAACATAGTGATAATGATTTCTCTCTCTCTTCTATTCATGCTTATTTTGCAGTTAATAACAATAGCTAAGTAATAGCCACGTGCTGAGTGCATTCTCTTTCCTAAGACATTATGTCCTCAATCTAAATGGCTAACAATCCAATACTATGTTTTTCATCACCCTCTTTGCATAAATAGAAAATAGGCAAATAGAAATGTAGAAAGGTTAAGTAACTAGATTAAGGTCACATGGGCTAGTCAGACATGAAGCTGGAATTCTAGCTAACCCACCTGATCTGAAAACAAAGATTAATTCTCTGTCATGTCCTTACATTTACACTTTTAATATGTGCGACCATGGCATTCTGTTTTATAAATACAATTAAGGTTTCAACTCTCAGTGATTTAATTTTTGAAACAAACAAACATCTGATTATGTAATTAAGAAAATGTTTATTTATTATGCAATATATTGACCACAGAGAAGGAATTAAAAAACTTTGCCACCAAGCCCGTGCTGCTGAAATAAGAATTTCCCAAAAGTTACGATTAAATAAATTATCCAATTTCTTTATTTAAAAAAATATATATATATTTATTGATTTTAGAGAGAAAAAGGAAGGGAAAGAGAGAAAGAGAAACATTGATTAGAGAGAACCATCAATTGGCTGCCTTCTGTACACCCTCTACTGGGCATTGAGCCTGCAACCCAGGCATGTGCCCTAACTGGGAATCGAACCAGTGACCTCTCCTTGCATGGGACGACACTCAACCACCTGGGCCACACTCACCATTGCTCCATTTCTTTATTGACTGTATTTTCCCTTGGGAAATTTTTAGAAACAACTATTTCTTGAATAAAATACTATTTTTTCTTGACTTCTGTTTTAAGTTTTACTGGTATACATTTAAATAATGCTTTCACAGATATTCTGTGGTTTTTAAACGTGGTGCACACTTAAATGTCTACAAATTTATTTATTTTATAGTTAATTGGGAGTTTGGCTGGGTACAATATTTAAAGGTTAAACTGATGGAAGCATTGTTCCATTTTCTCCATAGTTTATCATTATAGATGTAGTGACAGTTCGACAGTTTCTCAGTCTTTCTTTGTTTTTCTATAAAGCAAAGTGTTACAAGTACTGGACAGGTACTCTGCAGAATGTTCTACAGTTTGGGTCTGCCTGATGGTTTTCTCATTTTTAGGTTTGGTTATGAATTTTTGGAAAGATTATGACACATGTGAAATTCCCTTCTTGTCACATTGTGTCATGATTTTGTAAGCTCGATCAGTTGGCTAAGGTTCTTATTTCTCCACGATAAAGTTTTTCCTTCTCTACTCTCACCTTTGGTAGAATCAATAAGCCCATGCAATGACCAAGAGGAAAAGAGACAGGAATTAAGCTCTACCTCATGGAGTGGGAGGTATCTAAATAAACTATATGTAATTCTGCAAGAAAGATTGTGACAACCAATTTTTAATCTCCATAACTATTCATGTTCTGTTATTCTTCCTTTTTTTGAAGCCCATCTTATTACACAATAATCTTGAATTTTCTGAGAATATTTGACTCTTTTCCTTTTCTGTATCTTTAAGTATTTCTATGTTCTCTTCGTTTTAATCTTTACCTATATGGCTGAGAATTAGGTCAATTATTTTAGTTATCAGACTGGGTTTTCTTTGCAGTTGTGTATGTGTTTCCCTCTGAGCCAGCCTGCAGGGTTAAGAATGGATTCCATGGAGTTGTGGCTCACAGCAGAGGGTGCGTGTTGCCAGCCAGAATTCCCAAAGTTGCCAACTTAAGAAGCATATTTGGAAAAGGTAGATATTTCTATCTTTACAGTTGCATTATTTCCCTTTCCCCCTCCGTTTTCATATGTAAACATGGGAAATTATGAGTTTCTTCAATCTCTATTCCTGTTTTCTTCAGACTATCAATCATATCAGTGGTCTTCACATCAATTATTCATTTGTTTTTAAAACTTTTATTGGCCTTCGTCCTGAGTATAATAGGCAGACTGTCAGGTACAGAAGGAGATTAATAATTGCTTTCATTAATTCCCCAAGGCTCATCCCTGGCCTTTGTATTTTTGGCTGAGAGATCAGTTTTTCTTTTGGCCTCCATTACTACTTTGGACCACAGAATTCACAGCTCTATATATTTTTAAAAATCTGAATGTATTTGCTTTCAGAGAATTCCTCAGACTTTGTATTTTGCTAAAACATGTTTTTGAGTAGTTTGATGGTATGTTATATAGTGGAGTATACACTGTATTATAGATATGTATGTCAGTACATATATGCGTGTGTGAGTGCACACATGCACATAAAAATATTTGTGTAGGTATGAATATTTTATCCCTCAAGTATTATTTTTAGAAGGAGGACATGTAGTTTTGATGCATTGTTTGGCATCTTAAACTAGAAATGTGCTACATTATTAAAACAAGTATGCATCAAAGATAAAATGCAAATCTGTATCTGAACACTGTTTTCTCTGCACTAGAGGAGTGTGATGCCTAGCCCAGTAGGTGCCTACGGTGAGAGAAAACATTTCAGGTAGTACGATTCACTCAGAAGAAAGAAACATCCATTTGCATAAATTTGTTCAGATATTCTTCAGAAAATCTTTTCCAAGGGTCATTTAGACTTTTCCTAATACACACTCTCCCTAAATCTATTTCTTCATTATTCCACATCCTATTCCCAAGCCTCAAGGGAAAGGAATCTTAGGTATAAAAGTGATGAATTCATGCATTGAAATGCAGAAAGGACTCTGTGAAATTAAGGTCAAAGCAATGTAAGGTTTTAACTAATAGTAAGGCAACAAGAAAGCTACACACACACACACACACACACACACACACAATTAAAAGCCACTTTTATTAATATTTAAAGGAGGAGTTAGTTGTTTGTAGGAGAAGTTGCTATGTCAGGGTTACCAGGTTTATTACTTTTAGATGGACTAATTTTATTTTAGAAAATAAAACTAATAATTGTGTTCTGATTTATTTGTGTTTACCTTATTTGTAATGATTTTCCAGGCACATGCGAGTGTAGGTTTCATTAAGTCCAATGAGAGCAGTTGTTTCACCTTAATAAACCTCACAAGTCTGCAAACAGTAAGTTGCTTATATTTAAATATGATCATGTGGACAAACCCATAATTGTTATTGCCCATAAAGGCATATTAAAATGGTAAAACCTGTATAGTACTTATTGATCTCTTCTAAGCAAAAGCATGCTACATTAAGAGGTTCCATCAGAATATTAGCTAATGCAAATTATTGCACATTATATTCCTATGTTACTGAGTGTACTTTAAATGTCTTCTTTGTGAGAAACATCTAGAAAAAGAAGTTAATTTTGTGCATTTTGAGAGCTATTGATTTTTCAGTGTCTTGAAGATAATGCGGAAAACATTGAGATTTCTAGAATTTCATTTCCAAGAATGTACTTAAGGCTATTGTTGTTACCAATTTTATCATTTTTAATGGAAAAAAAGTTTATTTTGACTGATGTAAGGCTATTAGAGGGCAGAGAAAATTAAAACCAAAGAGTAAAGCTCATTATATCGATCATTAGAAAATTTTTCATGATTAATTTCTAAAAAAATCCTGGTTATTATCTTTGCGGGAAGGCTTTTTGCAGCTCCAAACCCTTGGGATTTTTCTAATGCATCACTAATATATGATTAATGTTGCTTTACATTATTTAATATAAACCTTAACAAAAATATCTTACTCAATTTTTTAGATAGAATTGCTTGTTTTGTATTTAGGCTGCATTTTTTTCTGCTATTCTGTAACACTGGAGCACATCTGAGTTTTTCTTTTTATTTTTTACATGGAAATGAAAAAAAACAAACAAAAACAAAAACAGGTCATTGTCAGATGGCAGAGGATTAGAAGCCGCTGCCAGGGATTGGATATTAATAATCTAGTTGAGCAGTGGAGTGACATTTATAACACACCTACCATTTCGCATCACCCGGCGCTAGGAACAGGGTTTGTCTAACGGGTAGCTTCTATCTCAAATGTTCTCTTGCCTGGCGGGATGAAGATTCATTCTAATGTCAGAAATCTCCAATCCTATTTCATAACATCAAGCCTAAATTTGGGCATTCAATTTGATGCTCTCCATGACTTCTGGCTTTGAAGGAGATTATTTACCATTCGTCTCACTCTTCTGAGAGATTTAATGCAGCATAATGTAGAGACAGGATTGTGGGAAGCCCTGAGCTAATTATGTATTCAAAACTTTCTTTAGAGAAACTTGAGTTGGTGCAAAAACTTACAGTCATGCCAACGGATTGGACACCTCACATCTCACACCACATCATCTCTGCCTACCTGTGACTAGCCCTTGTTATGTTGACCAGCTTCACACAAGCACAACTAGAAACCCTTCTCCTGTGTTTCTGCACACTTGTCACTCTCTACCTCATGGTTTTCCTGACTCTGGCGGAAGCCTCAGGCCTGGAGGTCCAAGTGAATTAATACCGTTCGGGCAATCTTTGAACTGATAGAAGAATGCTTCCCACTTCAGTCCCACTAGCCAGTAATTCTGAAGGTGATTTTACTGCTTCTCTGAAGCTTATTCTACTGCTCTTCAGAGAGTTCACATCGGTTTGAACCCCAGTTGCCCATAGTGAGAAATACTTTAAACCATACACTCATATTACCCTTTCTTCCTCTGTGTTTTATATAAAACTCTTCCTAGTTCTGCATTCTTGTTTTGAGATTATTTCCCAAAATAAGCTGCATGTATGAAAGCCCTCCCCTCAAGCGCTTCCTGGGAGGACCCACTAAGAAATACAAAACAGACATTTTGCAAAGTTGAGAACATAATTAGTCTAGTTTGCTAATAATATGAAACTATGTACATTGTATCTCATGGTATTGATTCAAACATTAGAACAGTTAATCATTATTACTTCATCAGAACCCTTTAATAAAACCTATTAAATCATCAACACATTCCACAGACTAAAAATTATATTTGATGTGAAAAACCTTCTTAAGAATTCAGAGTAGCCCAGTGCCATAGTTCAGTGGTTGAGAATTGACCTATGAAATAGGAGGTCATGGTTGGATTCCCAGTCATGGCACATACCTGGGTTGCAGGCTCCATACCCAGCAGGGGATGTGCAAGAGGCAGCCAATCAAGGATTCTCCCTCATCATTGATGTTTCTATCTCTCTCTCCCTCTCTCTTCCTCTCTGAAATCAATAAAAATATACTTTAAAAATAATTCAGTGTATATTCTTACATTACTATTGTAATGGAGGACTACATTATATTGCTTATGTTGATCTTAGTAGATGTTGAACCTAGCTTGTTATTCAAACCTGAATTTTTTTTCTTCTCTTAAAATTAAAGCTTGCATGTTAAAAATTTTATTTATTTATTTATTTATTTATTTATATTTTATTACAGGAATCTGAAGTTTTGATTTTTGTTTGAACCTAAGAAGTGGCCTGCCCTCAAGACTCTAGGAATTCTGACAAAAGACCAGGTGACCAACTCAAGGATGTCAATCATAAAGATCCATCTCAAAACCTATGGGAAGACATTCTGCATATTCTCCCTGAATCAGGGAGTAGGACATATGCCTTAGGACAAAGTCCTAGTGAAGCATGCCTGCTTTATAAAGCACTAACAGCCTTTGGAGCATATTATAAGAAACTGCTGTTCCAGATCCTGATTGGCTCTGGGTGGTTTGACCACAGAGGCTCACTAACACCAAGGTCCTTATTGAAGCTGGCCCCAACACTGATTGCACGTCTACCCCTTCCCCTTTATGACCACAGCCTCTGATTTCATTGTTCTACTTTCCCTCTCCTCCTGATAAAAGACCTTGCCTGCACTAAGCTGTTAAGATGGTTTTTGAGGACAGAAGTCTGCCATCTTCTCAGATCACTGACACTCGAATAAACCACTTTCCTTTGCACCAACACCTGTCTCATGAGTTAGGCTTTTCTTGCTGCAGGCAGCAGAACCTGCTTTCCTTTAGAGCAGGGGTTCTCAACCTTCCTAATGCCGCGACCCTTTAATACAGTTCCTCATGTTGTGGTGACCCCCAACCATAAAACTATTTTCGTTGCCACTTCATAACTGTAATGTTGCTACTGTTATGAATCTTAATGTAAATATCTGATATACAGGATGTATTTAGGCGACCCCTGTGAAAGGGTCGTTCGACCCCCAAGGGGTCGCGACCCACAGGTTGAGCACCGCTGCTTTAGAGTATTCTGGTGACCAGATGTGACAGAGTGAGGACTCTCTGTAATTTCTGGAAAGTTCAGGCAGGGATCCCAAGCTGCCTGTGGCAGGCTGGCCCTGGAGGAAGGACAATAAAAACTTGTCAGGAGCCCTAACCGGTTTGGCTCAGTGGATAGAGCATCAGCCTGTGGACTCAAGGGTCCCAGGTTCGATTCTGGTCAAGGGCATGTACCTTGGTTGTGGGCACATCCCCAGTAGGGAGTGTGCAGGAGGCAGCTGATCGATGTATCTCTCTCATCAATGTTTCTAACTCCCTATCCTTCTCCCTTCCTCTCTGTAAAAAATCAATAAAATATATTTAAAAAAAAAAAAAAGCTTGCCAGGAGTTTCTAAGAATTCCTTTTCTCAGGGAATTTCCCCGTTCTTCCTAAGGCACTGGCTACCTGAAGTGCTTGGCTGGGGGAAGGAAATAGGCTTCTTCAGGTAGTCAATGAGCTCTGTAACTGGGTAAACTGAACCAGTGTGAATATGGAGACTCCTCTACTATTGCCATCTGGGCATTTTAGCCACCTGGACTCAGCAATGGTCATCTGCAGTACCATTAAAGGGATAGACTCTGTGACTCTAATCTCAGTCCCTCAGGAGGAGGCGTTTGCTTGTTTGTACTGATGGAGTTCTGGATCCAAGTTTTATGCTTTTACACTTTCTGAGCCTTTTTATGGTAATAACTATGAATTTCTGTAGAATTGGGTATCCTTTTTGCCATTGGGGACTTCACAAAATGCCACTGAATAATTAAGATAGAAAATCATAGACTTTGTTCTTTCATTGTTACTGGTATATGCTCTTCATAGCTAGGGAATTGGTCTAATTCTTGCTATTCTTGTTCTGCACACTGTTGGAAATTCTTATTGTCTGATTGATTTGGGGGTTGTTTTTTTTTTTTTTTTTTTCTGGTAAAAGTATTTGAGAAATCATACAGCAAAGTACCTCTATCCCAAAAGGAAGTCAATTGGGCCAAATTTTGGCAGATTGGTCTACACATAGTTATGACACAATGATGAAGAAAATGATTTTCTATTGTAATATTCCTTGGCCAATGTATATTTTAGGTTCAAAAGAGAGAGATAACCCTTGGATGCTACTCTGAACTACTATACCATACTGCAATTAGAAATATTTTGTCAATAGTAAGGAAAATGGGATGATATGCCATATATTCAGGCATTCATGTTTTTACATAATAAAGAATCATATAATAAAGGAAACAAATTAATGATGTCTGTTCCTAAACCCTTCCCAGACAGGAGAACTTAGGAGGAGAAATAGAATGAAGAAATAAGCCTCCTGACTGCCCTGAGTTCTGGGGGTCCAGGGCAGGCAATGGAAAGCTACCAACTGTTGCCTCTACCTTCCCTGATTACAGATGCTTTTGAGCCAGGGTAGAGAGGGCTTCAGTCCAACCCTTATATGATTAAGGAACAGTAAACCCCTCAAAAAACTAACAGGGCACCCAATTTGTCCAAGGACTATCCTTAACTGGAACTGGGCAATACCCTCTGAGGGAATTCCTGTAAGAGGGACTAAACCAGCAAGGCCTACTTGTGGATTACTATTGGGCACATATCCCATTCTCCAGCTCAGATTTACTCACTTTGAAGAACTCTAATACCTCATACCAGGAGGACACTCAGAAGATGACAGGTCTAATTACTTCTATTTTTACTACTCACCACCCAAATTGGGCAGATCTTCAGACCCTCCTTAATATCTCAATAACAGCTGATGAAAGAAGGCTAGTTATAGATAAGGTTAATCAAGAAGCTCACTGACTTCACTAGGAGAATACCAATGGGACTCCTAATCCTGCTTGAACAGTTCCCCTAGTAGAGCTAAATTGAGACCTGAACAAATAGAAGTCTGTCACACTTAAAACATTGTAAGGGGTGTATACTGGGGGGAATTAAGAAAGAGGCGCCTAAACAAAAGAGTATAAATGTGATCCAGGCAGTGCAGCAAAAAGCAAGTGAGGACCTCTCTGAATTGGGGAAGAATTTATTAGGCGTACTGGAAATACACCGATGTAGACCCTAAGGACCCTGAGAATGTGCAAATGGTAAACCTGACTCATTGGGAAGAGCACCCCAGATATTAGAAGAAAACTCCAATGGTTAGATGGAATTGGTAGACATTGCTTTCAAGGTTTACCATGCAAGGGAGGTGGAATGGGTAAAATACACAATGGTCTTTTTTAGAAATAGCTTCAGGAAACCTGAAAGGAAAAACAGGGGCCTGGAGGATGAAGGAAATTCTTCTAGGCTATAACCAAAGTGTTTACTGCAAGGAAGAAGGCCATAGGAAGAAATATTGCCCCAAACTTAAGAAGCAAACAAAAGATGATAAACAGGAGGGGGGACTCTCAATGACTGATGGTAGAATGGGCCAGTGACTTACATGATACATTAGGAGGCCGGGGGCTCTTCTGGACACCTCCCGGCCCATCATTATTTCCCCACAGGAGCCACAGCTACAGTCGACAGTGGGGAACTAGTTGATTGAGTTTTTAGTAGACACAGGAGCTACTTATTCTATCTTAAACACCAAATTAACTCTTTAAAAGAGCCTTGCAATCATCTCAGTCACAGGAGTAACTGGGTAAATACATCAACAAGCCTTCCTTCAGCTCTTAGAATGCCAACTCTGGAATCTCAAATTATGACCCAGCTTTCTCTATATGCTGGAATGTTCCATCCCTTTGTTAGGTCAGGACTTGCTCTGTAAGTTACATGCCCAAGTAACTTTTTCTCCTAAAAAGCAACAGCTCCACCTACAGGTCCCACCGAAGCATGCGCTCTAGTTCCAGATGCTTTTTGTCCAGAGGACCCAGAGAAGTGTTTCCTCCTGAGATCTATGAGCAAGTGAGTAAAACTGTTTGAGCAGATGGGACTACAGGGAGAGAAATCAACGTCCAACTGGTGAGCACAGAATTAAAGAAGGGAGCCCTCATACCACCGAGAAAACAATGCCCCTTTCAAAAGGAGGCCCTAGAAGTTAAACAACGAATGTTACAGAAATTCTTACAATTTGGACTAATTCGACCACGTAGATCTCCCTGCAAAACCCTATCTTGCTAGTTAAACCCAATTTGGATGACTACTATTTTGTGCAAGATCTCAGGGCCATGAATGACATTGCTCAAGACATCCACCCCACAGTGCCTAACCCCTACACTTTGCTGACAGCACTACCCAGGATTGCAAATGGTTCACCATTTGGGTCTAAAGGATGCTTTCAGATCTCAGCCCCTGCTTTAGGGTTGCCCAACCCTCGGAAGAATTTCAAATTTTATGTACATGAAAAGCAAGGAATTGGACTGGGGGTGCTTATCCAGATGTTAGGGAGCTTTGCATTCCAACTGATGAGCAAGCAGAGTTACTATTGGAATAGCAAGATCCAAGAGCTAAAAACACTTTTCAAAACTGCTGGACTGTAGTACCTCAAGGATTTAAGAATTCCCCAACCATCTCTGGGGAATGTTTGTCAAAAAACTTAAACAATATCCAATTGGATTTTTGGAGTTCTGTTTCAGTATGTAACTGATAGCTCCACTTAGGAGAGCTGCCTGTGTAACAACATTACAGACCTAAGGCATCGAGCAAATTGTGGATATACGGTGTCACCGCATAAGGCCCAAATTTGTAATCAGGAAATAACCTATCTTGGGTTTCAATTAAGACAAGGTAAGAGAAGCTTAATGGGAGATTGAAAGCAAGCTATTATGGCCATTAAAACCCCTGAGAATTAGAGACAACCCTGAGGATTTTTAGGAATGGCAGTGTTCCACCATATATCGATCCACAATTTTGGCCTCATAGTGAAACCACTCTATGATTTTCTAAAGGAGTGGATACACAACCCCTTTCAACCTTGAATGGGTGAAAGAGTGCCCAACAGCATTTGACACCATAAAAAAATATTGATCTCAGCCCTTGCATTAGTGTGGCCTAACCCTCAGAAACCTTTCAAATTTTATGTACATGAAAAACAAGGAGTTGGACTTGAGGTACTTATCCAAATGTTGGGGGACTCCCCACAGCATATAGCATATTTCTCTAAAAAACTAGACCACACTATCAAAGTTTGGCCTCCCTACCTTCGGGCAATAGCAGCTACCTGTGATGTTCTCCAGGAAGCAGAAAAATTCACTCTGGGACAATCTGTCTGTGTTTGTATCACATCAAGTTTTAACCTGACTAGAACAAAAGGGTGTCTATTGATTAATAGCTGGGTGAATGGGCAAATGTCAAGCCCTTTTGCTAGACAACCCAAATGTTACCTTACAAACTACAACTACCTTAAATCCAGTTACCCTACTCCTGAGAGTGGTGATAGACTCAGACCTCAGAAATTATTGGCCAGATGTTCTCCAGCCAACCAGACCTGTTCAACCGCCACTGGCAGACTTTGACTGTGGGTCATACACTGACAGAAGCAGTTTCATGGAAAATGGACAAAGAAGAGCCGGGTATGCCGTTGTGACTGTCGCAAGGTAGTAGAGGCCCATGTCCCGTCTGCAGGCACTTCAGCCGGAAAGCTGAATTAGCTGCTCTCACCAGAGCATCAGTACTATCTCCGGGCAAAAGAGTAAACATTTACACTGACTCCAACTATTTCTTTATGGTAGCACATACCCATGGGGGATTATGGGAAAAAGGGGACTTTTAACTTAAGGAAAAGAGTACATTAAGCACCCAGTAGAAATATGCCCGCCAGCCCAAGTTGCTATTATGCATTTCCTAGGACAGGGGTCCTCAAACTATGGCCTGCAGGCCACATGCAAATACAAATATTGTATTTGTTCCCGTTTTATTTTTTTACTTCAAAATAAGATATGTGCAGTGTGCATAGGAATTTGTTCATAGTTTTGTTTTTTTTTTTTTAAATTATAGTCCAGCCCTCCAATGGTCTGAGGGACAGTGAACTGGCCTCCTGTTTAAAAAGTTTGAGGACCCCTGTCCTAGGACATCAGAAAGTTAATGCAAACCAAGCAGCTGATAGGACAGCAAAACAAGCCACACAAGAGACCTTGTTAATTAGGACACTAATACCCTGCTTAGACTTATTAGAGTTTAAAGTCCATTTTACAGAAAGGGACAAAGAATGAGCCTGTGAATGGAGATTCACTAATATGGACTCTAGTTTTTTATAGAAGATCAACTAGAGGTCCGGTGCACGAAATTTGTACAGGGGTGGGGGGCAGTGAGGGCGGGTGGAGAGTTCCTTCAGCCCAACCTGTACCCTCTCCAATTCGGGAGCCCTCAAGGGATGTGCTACTCATGGCTTGGGCCCACTCCCCATGGTTCTCTGCTCTCTGCGGGGCCTGCCTGCTCCACAGCATGGGATGGGCAAGCAGGCCCCCCTGGGTGCTTCCTGCGGCCCCCCCTTGCTTGCTGGGCTCACATTGCCGGGGTGAAGCTGCCAGCATCCTCCCCAGCCGTTATGGGCGCTGCCATCTTTGTCGCGGAATGATAGTTAATTTGCATATTACTCTTTTATTAGATAGTATGCCCATGACATAGTTTTGCTCCCTGAGGCTCTAGTATATCCAGTCCTGAAACATTTGCATGTGGGGACATACTATGGAAGGGCCACACTGACTGATCTAATCCAGCCTAACTTAAAGGAGCCACACCTACAAAGAAATATTCAGAAGATAACCCATGGATGTCATTTATGTGCCAAAAATAGCCCCCAAACTGAATGCAACCCAACAGAAAAGGGGTAAAATATAAAGGAATATGTCCCCTTGAGGACTGGCAAGTTGTTTTCACCTAGATGCCTAAAACTACAGGGAATTCTAAGTTTTTATTGGTTTTAGTAGGCACCTTTTCTGGATAGATATAAATATACCCCACTAGGACAAAGGAGGCAGATGAAGTAGCAAACTTTTTGCTCAAAGAAATAACTCCTAGGTTTGGACCTCCTGATAGCATCCAGAGTGACAACGGACTATCTTTTATACCAGAGGTCACCCAGAAAGTAAGCAAAGTGTTGCAGATCTAAGTGAGACTAGACATCACGGAGCCCTCAATCTACAGGTAAAACTGAAAAGATGAGTCATACCTTGAAGAAAACCGTGGCAAAAATATGTTAGGAAACACATTTGAGATGGGATTAAATGCTTCCTATTACCTTACTCAAGATTAGGGTAGTACCTCAAAGTAGGCTTAAATTAAGCTTTTTTATAAATAATTTATGGGAGGCCCTTCCAAACTTCTATCATAGGAACACCACCTACAGAATTAGAACATGAGTTAAAAAATAGTGCTTTTATACATCTTATCAAGATTATCATGGCTTGCTCTTCTTGTGCTTACAAGCATATGTCTGCCCCCAAATGATTATAAAAGGAATGCCAGTTTCTAATTCACAGAAGTTTGCTTCACAGCAGATCCACTTTTCTATAACAAATTAAATCAAAATTCTAACATTATCAAGGAATAATTCCCTCCAAGAATATAGAGAAAGAATTAACAGTGGGGAATTGTATTTGGAAAGGACTATCCTATACTATTTATATTAATCTTTATATTAATCTTAGTAGGTGCTGAACCCAGCTTGTTACTCTAACTTGATTTTTTTTCCTCTCTTAAAATAAAAGCTTGCATGTTAGAAGTTTTGTTTGTTTGTGTGTTTGTTTTGTTTCTTTAGTATACAGTTACAGGGATCTGCAGTTTTGGTTTTTGTGTGAACCTAAGAAATGACCTGGCCTCGAGGCCTCAGGAATTCTGACAAAAGACCAAGTGATCAAGTCAAGGATGATCTGACTATCCTATGTAATAAAAGCCTAACATGCAAACTGACCGAACGGCGGAAAGACTGGCAGAACGACAGGTCACTATGATGTGCACTGACCACCAGGGGGCAGATGCTCAATGCAGGAGCTGCCCGCAGCCCACAGGCCCCAGGCCAGCCAAGGCAGGTGCCAGCGGGGGCCCTCCCCCGATAGCCCTGCTAGTCTTCCCACAGAGCGTCCCTGATCGCTGGCCAGGACTAGAGACCCTACCCATGCACGAATTTCGTGCACCGGGCTTCTAGTAAAGATATAAAGATCCATATCAAGACCTGCGCTGAAGACCTAACCAGTCTGGTTCAGTGGATAGAGCGTCAGCCTGCGGACTGAAGGGTCTCAGGTTTGATTCTGGTCAAGGGCTTGTACCTTGGTTGCGGGCACATCCCCAGTGGTAGGTGTGCAGGAGGCAGCTGATCAACGTTTCTCTCCCATTGATGTTTCTAACTCTTTATCCCTCTCCCTTCCTCTCTGTAAAAAATCAATAAAATATATTAAAAAGAAAGACCTGCTCGGAAGACATCCTGCACATCCTCCCTGAATTAGGGAACAGGATGTATGACTTAGGACAAAGGCCCAGGCCAGGAGTCATGCCTGCCATAAGACACTAACAGCCTTTGGAGCATATTACAAGAGACTGCAGTTCCAGATCCTGATTGGCCCTGGGTGGCCTGACCACAGGGACTCACTAACACCAAGATCCTTATTGAAGCTGGCCCGAACACTGATGGCACACGTCCACGCCCTTTGCCTGTGATCAAACCCATCCCTCTGATTTTTTGTTCTGCTTTCTCTCTCCTCCTGATAAAAGCTGCTAAGATGGTTTTTGAGGGCAGGAGTCCACCATCTTCTCAGGTTCCCAGCACTTGAATAACTGCTTTCTTTATCACCAGCACCTGTCTCATGTATTTGGCTTTTCTGGAGGTAGGCTGCCAAACCTGCATTTGATTTCACTATCGAGTAATGTAAGAAGGACCTTCATTGACCATAAAGTAAATATACAGTTTTCTTAATATGAATAAGCAGCTGGTTAGTCATCATGCTGTGAGTTGACAGCTCTGCCAATGACACACTTACCTGAGTTCATCCCCCAACAACAGATTGTTATCAAAGCATATAAACAGAAATTTTCACAAATAGAAGTATCCGGGAAAGCCTATGCCTCTATTTCAGCAACAGAGACCTTATTCTACCTCGTTCAAAAGTCAACTAAAATTTTACCTAAACAAAGAGCTTGAAATAGAGCTCTGAGTCTTGTAATAGACTCTGGAAATCTGTCAACCCATGGAGGTGAATAGTAAACAGATGCCAAACATCCTGAGGGAGCGTTTACGGGCTCAGAACATATTCTCTTTGTCCACCTCAAATTCAAGTTTTTGCCTCTGTGGAAACCTTAACCTGAGATTTTAGTCACTTACCTTGGGCATGTTACTAGTTTAGCTATCTATAATCCTAAAACCTTAACTGACCTCTTACTGCCAGGGTTCTTGTCCCGGCATTAAGAAGGGCTCAGCAATCTGGAGAAGGGGCTGTGTGTAACTTAAATTAGAGTCCAGAGACAAGCATAATTTTGAAAGGCATTTGGGGATCAGAAGAGCCTAGCTAAAGAAAACTAAGATCTCTTGGTCTCAGGGCCCCATGCTTTTTATTAGCACAATTTGTCCTGAGGTGAGGCAGAGATATACACTTCAAAGGGTAGGGTTTCCATATACACAAGCATTGTTAGCATGGGGGAATTTGCCTATGGCTGTTCAGGTGTTTGGCCAGTAGGAGGCAATAATATGTAGATTAAGATGCCCTGAGCTGTCTGGCAGCAAGCGATCATCATTCAATGCATCCTTTAGCAGAGGTCCTCAAACTGTGGCCCACGGGCCACATGCAAATATAAATATTGTATTTGTTCCTGTTTTGTTTTTTTACTTCAAAATAAGATATGTGCCGTGTGCATAGGAATTTGTTCATAGTTTTTTTTAAAACTATAGTCCAGACCTCCAACGGTCTGAGGGACAGTGAACTGGCCCCCTGTTTAAAAAGTTTGAGGACCCCTGCTTAAGGTTTGGGAAAATGCCTTCACCACTCCAGATGATTCAGCCCTGCTGAACATGCTGAAATTGGCTTCAGGCATCTTACTAAAGCTATTCCCTAGACATCATCAAGGAAGATGTTAATAAACACACAACGCAAAGGGAAGACTCCAAAAGTATTCCTGTCAGTCCTCTGATGAAATTCCATCTAGAATAGTCTGATAGAAAAAAAAAATATTTTTAATATTTTACAAGAAGCTTGAATGATGGACTTCTAGTTCATTGACTGTGAGTTACCCAAGCAGGCACAGCTATTGTATTGCAAAGACATTGTAAGTTGTAAAGGCCTATTGGTGGAAGACTAATTCAAAACTTAGTTGTGGATTGAATTTCAGTTGTGGGAATATTTTCTTCTACTTTTCCAGTCAATGCTTTTTTTAAAAATATATTTTATTGATTTTTCACAGAGAGGAAGGGAGGGGGATAGAGAGTTAGAAACATCGATCAGCTGCCTCCTGCACACCTCCGACTGGGGATGTGCCTGCAACCAAGGTAGATGCCCTTGGCCAGAATCGAACCCGGGACCTTTCAGTCCGCAGGCCGACGCTCTATTCACTGAGCCAAACCGGTCAGGGTTGGTCAATGCTTTTTTGTTTGTTTATTTACAGAAAAACATATTTTGGAGATTTTTAAAGTATATTTATTCTCATTACTAGGACAAAGTGTGTTAATTAAGAAAGACTCACTAATTATGAGAAGATACAGTCTTCAAATTTGGATAGTCTTAGGAAATGTGAATAATCTTGGGAACATTTGGATAGGCTTATGAACAATGGGAAAGCCTTATAAAGAGTGAGATGGTTCCATGAATAGTTTAGTAGCTATAGACAGTAATACAAAGGGGAAGCACTTGTATAAAGTTTCCTTAAAGATATTTGAATAAACTTAAGAAAAATGGGATAGCTTTGTGGAGAGTGGGATAGTCATAGAAGCTTTGGGATAGCATTGGGAACATCGGGATAGCTGTAGCCAGCTAAAGCTTGGAGGTTAACTTTTATCTGTACCAGCGTAGTCAGGAGAATTAACAATTGTGGTATAGTTTTACTTTTTTTTTTAAATTGAGGTTGGGCATTTTGCAAAAGTAATTTTTTTCTCTCCAAATTTAATAGATATAATCCCACATTGCATCATAGGTCACCACTAGTTAGATAATGAAGTGGCTCAATTTATTCAGCATTTTAGCTGCTTAGTAGTAGTAATTATTAGGCATTACCCGATGACTCTAATGCATAAAGAGTAAATAATTAAAGTTGGCACATGTTGAGCAATTGTGTATGAGATCTTATGCTAACCTTTCCATGTAGTATTATCTAATCTAATCTTTACAACAACGTTAAGAAGCAAGCATTACTGCTCCTATTACAGTAATAAGAAAATAAAAATTTAGAAAAGATAGAGCAACTTATTGCATGTTGTAAAGTTAGAAAGAAAAGGTGTAGGGTTATAAAGTGCAGAGTCTTATCCCCAACCAATTGTCATAACTTCTTGGCCATTTTCCTTTCTTCTAGTAAAGTAAATGTAAGTAGAGTAAAAAATAAACATTGAACAAAACTATGTAATAACTGAAGTTGGAACACTTGGGCATTTATTGGGAAGAAAATGAAGCTGTACTCGTGTATTACAGCATGCAAAACAAATTCTAGATTAATTCAAGTTTCACATATAAGAAGAGTAAAAAATGAAAACCCTAAATATTTAGAAAATCTAAAATATTTTCAAAATCAAGGAAGAGTGAGGATGGGTGGGAAGAACTTTCTAATTGAAACTGAAAACGCAACACTGCTTATAGTAGTTTTAATAACTAACAGAAAAGATAAAAGATCACTATCTATAATATGCAGAGAGCTCTTAAAATGAAAACAAAACAAAAACAACCCTTGTCCTGGCCAGTATGGTTCAGTTGCTTAAGCATCTTCCTGTGCATCAAAAGCCCTTGGTTCAATTCTCAGTCAGGGCACATGCCAGGGTTGCAAGTTCAGACCTTGGTCAGGATGCACGTTAGAGGCAACTGATTAATGTTCCTCTCTCTCTCTCCCTCTCTCCCTCCTTCTCCCTTCCTCTCTCTCTAAAATAAATAACAGAATATTTTTGAAAAAATACAAACAACCCAATAGAAAACAAGGATCTATACTGAGTGGCCAGATTATTATGACCACCTGACGTTTGTAGGCAAATTAGCTATAATTTCGCGCTGAAGTTGCTGAGGGCCAGACCATTATAAATAGGGAGCAGGTTGTTTACCATGACAGTAGAAGTGATTTTTTTCTGAAGATATGGGTAAACAATGCGATTTAACAGACTTTGAATGTGGGATATATATACTGAGTGGCCAGATTATTATGACCACCTGACGTTTGTAGGCAAATTAGCCATACACTGCATTGTATGGGATATGGAAGCCGAAGGCCTGTTCAAACACCTTTGCTGTCTGCAGTTACCAAGATAAAACATCTCCAATTTGCACAGGAACACAAGGATTGGACAGTCGAGCATTGGAAAAAAGTCATGTGGTCCGATGAATCACGTTTCCAGTTGCATCATGTAAATGGCAGAGTGAGAATTTGGCGGAAACAGCATGAAAGCATGCACCCCACATGCATGAGTACAGCCCTTCAAGCTGGTGGGGGCAGTGTTATGGTTTGGGGCATGTTTTCCTGACATGATTTGGGCCCTTTAATTCATGTGGAACAATGTCTGAATAGCACAACATACCTAAGTATCGTTGCTGATCAGGTTCATCCTATCATGTTGATGGCGTATCCCAATGGAGATGGCTTCTGCCAACAAGACAATGCGCCATGCCACAGTGCTCGTATTGTGCAGGAGTGGTTTCAAGAACATGAGGGAGACTTTACCTTGCTTAGGTGGACCCCACGATCACCAGATCTCAATCCAATTGAGCATCTGTGGGACGAAGTGAAAAGAGCCATCAGGTAGCTGGTCCCACAACCATCAAATCTCACAGAACTGGACAGCACTATTCATCAGGCATGGTGTCAGATTCCTCGCATCACCTTTCAACATCTCGTGGAGTCAATGCCAAGAAGAGTTGCCACAGTATTGGAGGCAAAAGGTGGCCCAGCGAAGTACTGATGGGGTGGTATAATAACCTGGCCACTCAGTGTATCATTGCTCTTATTTTTCTAGTTTCCTTGATTGGAAGCTTAACTTATTGATTTTAGAATTTTTCCTTTCTAATATATTTATTCAAAGTTATAAAATTATTTATAAGCACTCTTCTTACTGTGTCCCACCAATATTGATAATTAGTATTTTAAAGGTAAAGTTTTGCAGTGTGATAGAAAACCAATATCCAATTAGATACTGCCTACTAGGACATAAATTTTAGATTCAAAGATAGAAATAGATTAAACCAATGGACAAAAAGTGTTATATGAAGTGTGTTAGTTTCCTCTGGCTTCTGTAATAAATGGCCACAAAGTGAGTAGCTTACACAATCCACACTTATTTTCATGCATTCATGGAAGCCAGATGTCTGAAATAAATTTCACTGAGCCAAAGTCAAGGCACTAGGAAACCTGTATAGGAGGCAAAAGGTGGCCCAACGAAGTAGTGATGGGGTGGTCATAATAACCTGGCCACTCAGTGTATATATATATATATATATATATATATATATATAGAGAGAGAGAGAGAGAGAGAGAGAGAGAGAGAGAGAGAGAGAGAGAGAGAGAGAGAGAGAGAAAGATATATAGATATATAGATATATAGACATATAGACATATAGACATAGAGACATATAGACATATAGATATATAGATATATAGATATATATAGATATATCCCACATTCAAAGGCTGTTAAATGGCATCGTTTACCCATATCTTCAGAAAAAAAGATATGGTAAACAATCTGTTTCCTTATTTATAATGGTCTGGCCCTCTAGCAACTTCAAGCGAAATTATAGCTAATTTGCCTACAAATATCCGGTGGTCATTATAATCTAACCATTCAGTGTACATGTATGCAAAACAAGAACAAACCATACTAGTAGGCATGGAACTTCAAAGTAATAAGTAATTAAACAATGAGACAATGCACCTCCCATCAAACCACCATCACCATCAACAAAAATGGTTAAATACTTGAAACTGAAGCTGGTAGTGGTATGAGGATGATGACACATTGTTTGTGAAAACAAAAGGTACTACAGTATTTTGGAAAGCAAAATCAGTGTGGGAGTCTCTATACTATGGAAACAAAATTTCTTGAGGTCAAGAAGTTAAATATATATGGTCATTATGTATTATTGTTTATGGAGTAATTTATAGTCTATTAATATCATAAAATTCTATTCAGAATTAAGAAGAAATAATCCGGCATAAATTATTATTTATGAGCATGAGTAGCAACTATTGAGGTGAAAAGCAAAATGGCCAGAAATCTGTATAATATGATTTAATTTTTATAATGCGTACATGTATTTATACATAGTATATATTACATAACCACATGAAATGCAAACATATTAGCAGATACCTCCTAGATTTTTACATGTATTAGTTGGGGTGGTTTGTAGGCAAACTAGTAAGAATGGAAGAGACATTTGTAAAAGAGATAGAAGACAAACAATAAAATTTTAAAAAGCTAAAAATAGAAGATGAAGAAAGAAAAGATTGCAGAAGCATGTATGAGAAATTCACATTTGTATATTCACGTAAAATTCAAAACTTTAGAAAATTCCCAGTCATAGCTTCTCAATAAGAAAAGTACTTTCTCATAATATAACTTTCTTGTTGAATCTTAATTTTTAAGCCACCTGGTTCACCCCCTAGCTGTGTTTAAAAATGTAAATGATGGATTTAATATATTTTCTTTTTGCTTTCACTAAAATTTTCCAGTCTTACTAATGGCCTTTCAAAATTCCCTGAGCCATAGTTACTTTCTCTCTCTCCTTTAACCTCCTTGCATTCTGTCAAGCCTTTCTTATGGCATTTGTCATTAACACACTCAATAAATATTTATTCTAAACCTATTACATGCAAATTATTGGCTATGTATTGTGGCTATTGTACAGATAAACATGGAATTCTTACATGAGTAGTACCATGCATATTTCTACACTCTTAATTAACTTGATTTGTAAAAGTCAAACCATTTGTGGTAATGAATTAACATGTTAATTTAAAATTTCATAATATTTTGTAACTCAGAAATATCATCAGCTATACAGTTATACATATACTAGAGGCCTGGTGCTTGAATTCGTGCACAGGTGGAATCTGGCTGACCTGCCTCGATGGAGGCCAATTGGGGCTGGGCCGGTGGGAGGGGGAAGGATGCAGGAGGTTGGCTGTCCAACCCCACCCCTGATTGGGGCCCAATTGGGGCCACAGGAGGTCTGCTGGCCATGCCCCCAATTGGGGCCTATTGGGACCAGGGGTGATCAGAGGTAGGGGCTGCGGGCAGTTGGCCAGCTGGCCCCACCCCTGATCGGGGTAGGGGGACGAGATCGGGGGCCTGGGGGAGGAGCCACAGGTGGTTGGGGGGCGCTGATTGGGGCCCTGATCAGGCCAGTTGACTGCTGCAGTGCGCATCATAGCGACCAGCTGTTCTAGTCATTCTGGTCATTCTGGAGTTCCAAGCACTTGGCTTTTATATATAGATGTGTATGTATGAGAATATGAAGCAATTTATACATAATTATTCAAATTAGTGTATATCTTAAAAATAAAAGAAATTTGTATGTGAGGTATTTATATCTCTATGGTAGACATACATAAGAACAATTTTATAAAACATCATTAAATCAAATTCAAGAAACAAAATACAATAGCTTTAATTAGCCAATTTGGATTTCCCAATATTTTGTTTGATAATATTAAATTTTTTATGTGTCTAGGAATAGCAGTTGTTTTGAATTATGCACTATTCTGAATTAAGACACTGGTTTAATGAGGTGTTAGCTCATGAAGGATTGTTAAGAGTTTATAGACTGGGGAGAGGATTACCATTAGGTAATGTTCAGTAAAATTTGTAATTTAACAGACAAAGAATAATTTTGCAAATGTCTTTCAGAGATGACTAATAGAGAACACATCTAAGTTTGCCACTAAGTTTGCCACAAACTTTGGTTATTTCCAACTAGCCATGAAAAAGAGGGCGAGATGGGGAATGCAGGAGGTAACAATTATGCAAGAGTAATTTCACAAAGCAATGATTGCTGAATACACTCTTTTTTCGTACTTGTTAGCAGTTTCTCTTCTAGTTTTCTTCACCCAGGAATGTAGCTGGGCTGCTCTCGCACCTAGTAGCGGTCTGAGTGGCGTCCTCAGAAGGATCCATGAGTGCCCTTGGTCGCCGTGCCTCTGGTTCCTTGCCTTGCCCCTCAAGCAGCTGGCATCTTTGAAAAGAAACGTCAATGCCATGCGCAGTTTGGCACTTAAAAACTGCCGACAGGCGCCTTGGTCTCTAACTGGTTGGCGTAGATGACGTAACACAGCCCAAGGTAAACAAGAACCGGGTCAGAGCTGGCATTATGGAACATTAGTTCTCTGTTAAAGAGCTTACCACACACAGACAAGTTCAGGATAGCACAGAGAACGGAACTCGCATCAGAGGCACCAAACTTGACCCCATGGCTAGGGGGGCCCAGGGAAAAGGTCGCTGTGAATTACAGTGATGAGCAATATTTTCAGCAACAGCAGTGACTTCTGTTTTGCTGCGGATGAGGCACTTTTCCTTTTTCTGCGTCATTAAATATGGAAATTTGTGTAGAAGAAGGTTTCATTTTGGTAGCAGAAGGGAATCAGGGACAGGAGTCTGAGTGGCTCCTGAATACCAAATACTATTCTAAGCAGTTTATGTAAATCATCTGATTTAATATATAAAATCCCTATGCTAATATCACTGTTTAGATGAGTAAATTGAATCAGAGAGAGGTTATCTTCTCCAGTGAAAGCCACACAGTCAGTAAGATGGAGTCAAAGAAAGGATTTAAGACTAGCAGGGTTGATTTTAGAGCCTGCATAGAAGAACAGTGAATTTATGGCAATAAACAGATGCCTATCAGTAATCATTTTAAATGTAAAAGGTTTAAATGCTCCAATAAAAAAAAACCACACACATAGGAATAAATAAGAAAACACGACCCATATACAGGGGTAGGCAAAAGTAGGCTTACAGTTGTAAGTGAAACACAGAGTTTATTCTTGCATTATTTATTAATTATTGCATTATTAATAAAACTACTTTTGCCCACCCCCGCTGTCTACAAGAGACCCACCTCAGAATGAGACACAAAGAGATAAACTATTTGTGGTAATGAATTAACATGTTAATTTAAAATTTCATAATATTTTGTAACTCAGAAATATTATCAGCTACCCAGGGATGGAGAAAGATATTTCAAGTACAGGGATGGAGAAAGATATTCCAAGCAAATGGAAGCAAACAAACAAAAAAGCTGGGGTAGCAAAACTTATATCTGACAAAAGAGATTTTAAAACAAAGGCTAAGGTAAGAGACAAAAAAGGACACTACATAATAGTAAAGAGAGCAATCCAAGAAGAGGCTATGCCCCTTAAAAACATGTATGCACCCAACACAGGATAACTTAAATATGTAAAGCAAATCTTGATGGACTTAAAGGGAGAGGTTGATAGTAATACAGTCATCGTAGGGGATTTTAACACCCCATTATTTTTGGATACTCACTGGGTACCCTTGCTGTTTAATTGAACTGTTGCCACAATTTTTAGTTCTACAGATGAAGACGCATGAATTTTTAATTACCATCTCACAGATGTAGACTATGACAAATTAGCTAGTATTTTGGTTTCTTGGTGTAACATGAGTACAATAATATTTACCTGGTATGAACTGTTTAGATTGTTAAATAGACACTGTATTTAGCACAGTTCTTGTCACTTATTTATTCATTCAACAACAATTTTAGTGCCCAGTTAGTATATACCAAGCCTTGTTTCAGAGGCACAGTGGATAAAAGAGGTGAAATTTACTGGCAGAACTCATATTCCAGCCAATTTAGGACCAACAATTTCTTATCCTTTACCTAACATGATTCCGTTCTTAATAAATAAATTGATTTTTGAATGTTAAATCAATCTTCTATTTATTGGATAAATCCTATATGTAAAAAAATGTATAATCCTCTTTCAATGTTGCTGGATTCTGTTTGCTAGTATTTGCTGAGGGTTTTTAAATATATATTCATAGATTTTTTTCTTTTTTCTTTCTATATTCATAAGGAATCTGTAAATTATTTTGTGTTTGACACATTTGTCTGATTTAGGTATCAGGCAATTATGGCCTCATTGAATGAGTTAGGAATTGTTCTCTCCTTAACTACTTTTTAGAATGGTTTGTAAATACTATACTATTAGTTTTTCTTCATACTTGTTAGAAGCCTATTCAGATTTTTTATTTACTCTTAAGTAATTTTTAGTAGTTTGTACCTTTCTAGGAACCTGTTTATTTAATTTAATATCAAATGTATTGACATACAGATATGCATGTTATTCCCCAAAATTTTTATTTCTTTAATTCTATTAGTAATGTCAACTCTTTTTTATATTTTTAATTTTAGTCTTCTCTCTTTTCTGTCAGATTTTGCTTTATGTAATCTGAACTATGTTGTGAGGTAGGTACATGTTTATAATTCTTACAAAATTAGTGCACTCGAAGTGGTGTCCCTCAGCCCGACCTGTGCCCTCTTGTAGTCCAGGAGCCCTTGGGGGATGTCCAATTGACGGCTTAGCCTAAGCCAGAAGTCACTGCTGCAGAGGTGGGAGAGGGTCCCACCACTGTCGCCGTGCTCGCCAGCCATGAGCCTGGCTCAGGGCTTCTGGCTGAGCAGCGCTCCTCCTGTGGGAGCACACTGACCCCCAGGGGGAAGCTCCTGTGCTGAGCGTCTGCCCCCTGGTGGTCAGTGCATGTCATAGCAACTGGTCATTCTGCCATTTGGTCGATTTTCATATTACCCTGTTATTATATAGGATATCTTCCTCATGTATTGTCCCTCTGATCATGATAAAGTTAACCTCTTTACTTTTGTCAACATATCTGTTACAAACTCTATTTTGTCTGATATTAGTAGAGCCATTCCAGTTTTCTTATGGCTGCTATTTGTATGATATAATAAACAGAATAATGGTCACCTAAAGACATTAAGGGATAATTTCTAAAACCTGTAAATGTTCCTTAGTAGAAAAAGAGTCTTTGCAGATATGATTAGATTAAAGGCCTTGACATAAGTGGATTATCCTAGATTATACAGGCAAAATCTTAAATATAAGCATAACTCTTTTTTTGAGAGACAAATTAAGACTTGACATACATAGAAGAGGAGGAGACAATGTGACCACAAAAATAAAAATAGGATTTATGTGGCCAAAAGTAAAAAATCGTTAGTAGCCACCATAAATCTGATGAAGCAAAAAATGACTTCTGCTATACTGCCTCCTGTACAGGTTTCCTAGTGCCTTGACTTTGGCTCAGTGAAATTTATTTCAGACATCTGGCTTCCATGAATGCGTGAAAATAAGTGTGGATTGTGTAAGCTACTCACTTTGTGGTCATTTATTACAGCAGCCATAGGAAACTAACACACTTCATATAACACTTTTTGTCCATTGGTTTAATCTATTTGTATCTTTGAATCTAAAGTTTATATCCTAGTAGGGAGCATCTAATTGGATATTGGTTTTCTATCACACTGCAAAACTTTACCTTTAAAATACTAATTATCAATATTGGTGGGACACAGTAAGAAGAGTGCTTATAAATAATTTTATAACTTTGAATACACATATTCGAAAGGAAGAAAAAATCTAAAAATCAGTAATTTAAGCTTCCAATCTAGGAAAGTAGAAAAATAAGAGCAATTATATACAAAATAAACAGAAGAAAATAAGTAATACAGATTAGAATAGAAATCAATTCTAATAGGAAATGAAAATAGGAAAATTGAGAAAATCAACAAAACCAAAGCTAAATTTTTACAAAAGGTCAATAATATCAATAAGCCTTTAGCTAAGCTAAATGAGAAAAAATGAAGACAAATTACTTATATCAGAAATAAAATGTCATCATTACAGATCACATTCATAAAATGATAATAGAGGGATATTATGAACAATTCTATGCTCAAAAATTTGATAACTGGGATAAATGGAAAATTCCTTGAAAGACATAATCTGTCAAAATTTACACACACAAAAATAAGCAATAAATCAATAACCAATAAATCTTCCCAAGCTGAAAGCACCAGACCCAAATATGTTCACTGGTGAATTCTAGTAGACATTTAAAGAATAAATTATACCAATTCTTCACAAAATCTTTTCCTTGTCTAATCAGAGGGAATCTTTTCTAACTCTATGAGGTCAGCATCATGTTAATATCAACATCAGGTGCTTTAGACCAATTCCAGCATGTCATAATTTCAAGAGTTTCATCAAAAGGTTGATGAGACTTGGGGACTCAACAGGGTTGAGTCACACATGTAGTCACCTGTTGGGAATGGCTAAAGGGATTTCCCCAAACCTGAATAGGAAACTGATTGTGGCTGCCAGACAGTTAAAGGGCATCTTAATCTACATGTTATTGCCTCCTACTGGCCAAACACCTGAACAGCCGTAGGCTATTCCCCAAACTGACAATGCCTCTGTACCCTTTGAAACCTTACCCTTTGAAGTGTATTATCTCCACCTTGCCTTAAGACAAATTGTGTTAATAAAAGCAAGGGTCCTAGACTAGGAGGGACACTCTTCAGTTCCTTTAGCTGAAGGTCCTCTGACCCCCAATGCCTTTCAAAATTATATCTCATCTCCGGACTCTTTATTAGTCTCTGGATTTCTATGCCATCTACGCACAGCCCCTTCTCCAGATTCCTGAACCCTTCTTGATGCTGGGACATGAACCCTGGCATAATCAGGTAAAGACATTATGAGAATAGAAAACTAGAAACTAATAAATCTCATAAACATAAATGCAAAAATGCTCAATAGAATATTAACAATTCAGGCATTGTTCAGTGGTTAGAGCGTCAGCCTGCACAAAAAGGGTAACAGGTTTGATTCCCAACAAGGGCAGGTACTCGGTGCTTGCTGGATGCAACCAATCCATGTGTCTCTCTCACATCAATAATTCTCTCTCTCTCTCTCTCTCTCTCTCTCTCTCTCTCTCTCTCTCTTTCTCTCTCTGCCCCTCTTTCCCTCCCTCCCTTTTCCCTTCCACTCTCTCCAAAAAGACAATGGAAAAAATAATTGGTGTCCTGGCCGGTTTGGCTCAGCAGTTAGAGTGTCTGCCTTCTGACTGAAGGGTAGAGGGCTCGATTCCTATCAAGTTCAAGGGCGCATAACTTGGGTGCAGGCTCCATCCTCAGCCCCCATTGGGGCATGTGCAGGGAGCAACCAATCTATGTGTTTCTCTCATATCAATGATTCTCTCTCTGTCTCTCCCCCTCCCTTCCACTCTCTCTAAAAACCAATGGAAAAAAAATATCCACATGTGAGTACTAAAAAAAAATTAAAGAAAAATATTATCAATACAAATACAACAATATGTAAAAGTAATTATGAACCACAACCCAGATATGCAGGGCTTGTTCAATTTTTGAAAATCAATTAGTCTAACCCATCACATCAATAGGCCAAAGATGAAATTTCACATGATAATAATAAATGTAGAAAAAGCATTTGACAAAATTCAATAGTTATTCATAATAAAAAACAAAAATCGGCAAACTAGGAAAAGAGGACAACTTTATCAACTTGATAAAAAAAACTCTTCAAAAAACTTTAAGCAAACAAAGTTAATGATGAGAAACTAAAAATTTGCCAGTAATATTAGAAGAAAGAAAGTAAAAATGTTCTTTTTCACCTCTGCTTTTCAACATTATACTAGAATTCCTAGCTAATACACTAAGGAAAATAAAACAAAATATATAAAGATCAAAAGAAAAAAATACAACCGTGTTTATTCACAAATGACATGATTGTCTATGTAGAAAACACACACACACACACACACACACACACACACAAAACACCCTCCTGAAACTAATAATTGATTATAGCAAGATTATAGAATACAAGTTTAATATAGAAAAGTCAATCACTGTCAATAAACAAGTGTAAATGTGTAATTTAAATTTAAAAAACTGTGTTACTGTCAAAGTACTGGCAAAAATTAATTCTTGAGTATAAATCTAACAAAATCTATATTAGAAAAACTAAAAAATATGATGAAAGGTATCCAAGAAGAACTAAATGGATGGACAGATATTCCATGTTAATGTATAGAAAAACTAAATATTTTGAAAATCTCAATTTTTCCCACCTTGATCTATAAAACCAATGTAATAAAAAGCCAATAAATGATTTTGTGTATATTTATAAATTGATTCTAATATTTATATGGAGGAACAAAAGACTCACAATTGTCAACTCAGGAATGAAGTCAGGGCATTGACACTAACCAGCTTCAAGATATGCAATAAAAATACAGGAATCAAGATAGTATGGTGTTGGTGAAATAATAAATATATATATATATATATATATAAAAGCCCAGCGACTGAACAGAGGAATGACCAGAATAACTGGTCGACCAGTCGCTATGATGCACACTGACCACCAGGGGACAGACATTCCATGCAGGAGCTGCACCCTGGTGGTCAGTGTGCTCCTACAGTGGGAGCGCTGCTTGGCTGACCGGGATGAGCGGCTGCTCCTGCAGCAGGCAGATCCCTGGAGGCCACGCTCTCCCACCAGTGCACGAATCCATGCACCAGGCCTCTAGTAGATCAATAAGACAGAATAGAGTCTAGAGATGAACATATATAAACAGAATCAACTGATCTTTGACAAAGGAGCAAAGGCAATACAATGTAGACAAGATTGTCTTTTCAACAAATGATGCTGGAATAAATGGACACATGCAAAAAAATCCACAAAACATCAAAAATAACATGAATGTAGACAAAAATCTTACTAGTACACCATTCACAAAAAATATTTAACTTTAAATGGTTTAGAGTCCCCTAATTTAAAATGAAAAATTATAAAACTCTTAGACGATGATAGCATAAAACCTAGATTACCTTGAATATGTGTATGTTACATGTCACATGCCATTGAATTGACTCTGATTCCTGGAGACCTCAATAATGGGTAATGTCCACAATGTCCTGTACTCAACAGCCTTGATCAGCACCTATGCCTATGCTTCTTTTATTGTGTAAATTTATTTCATTTTTTTCTTCCTCTTTATATTGTACCTTCTATATTTCCCAGCTTTATTTCTTTTCCAAAGATCCCTGCCTTCTCAAGATATGTTCAAAGTGGAAGAACTTTAATTTTGTTATTTTTGCTTCCAACAATGTTTAAGTTGCTCTAAGACCCACTTGTGCTCCTTCAACATATTTCAAATGAATACATTTTTTAATTTTCTGCCAGTGGTTTTCACTGTCCAACTTTTACACCCATACATAGTAATTGGGAATATGAGGGTGTGAATGATCTTGTCTTTAGAGCTGTGGTCTCTAATGACACATCTTTCTTCTTGGTGGCGTTTCCTAGTTTTTCTGTTGTTGGCCTTTCAACTCTTGAATTCTTGGTGATAGCCGCCATTTTAAGTGATGACTGAACCAAGGCAAACAAAATATTTAACAATTGCAGTGTTTTCACTGTCTATGTTAAAGTTGTATATTTCTTCTATAGTGACGACTTTTGTCTTCTTTTTAAAAAATGCATCTTTATTGTTGAAAGTATCACAGATGTCCCCTTTTCCCTCTGATTGACTGCCTCAACCCTGCCCCTGTCATCCCCCAGGCCTACTGGATTTTTGTCTTCTTAATGTTGACAATAATTTTTTAGATACACAACAAAGGCTCACTATATGAAAGAAACAATTGAGAAGATGGACTTCATTAAAATTAAAAATTCTACTTTGTGAAAATGCTTTTGTGGTAACAAGATAAAAAGCCAGTCTAGAATTTTTTTTTTTTTGCAAAAGAATTATGTTACATATAAAAAAAAATACCCAAAGTATACATAAACCTATGAAAACTCAACAATAAGAAAATGAATAACCCAATTTGAAAAATGGATAAAAGACCTACATGAACACCTCATCAAAAACCATATACAGTTGGTACGTCCTACATTACATGTCATAAGGGAAATGCAAATTTAAAAACAATGAGATACCACTATATACCTATTAGAATGACAAAAATCCAAAATGTTGACAGTAACAAATTCTGGCAAGCATGTGGAGCAAGAGGACCTCTCACTCACTGTTGGTGGGAATACAAAATGGTATAGCTACTTTGGAAGACAGTGTGGTAGTTTCTTATGAAACCTGATATTTTCTTACAATAAGGTCTGGCAATTATATTCCTTCATATTTATCTAAAGCAGTTGAAAACGTACTTACACACAAAAACCTGCACATGGTTGTTTATAATAACTTGATTTCTAATTACCAAAACTTGGAAGCAACCATGATGTCTTTCAGTAGGTGAATAAATCATCTGATACACCCAGACAATGAAATATTATTTGTTGCTAAAAACAAATCAACTATAAAGCATGAACGAGTGTGAAGAAAATTAGATGTATATTGCTAAGTGAAAAAGGTCAATCTGAAAGAGGTTACATACTGTATGATTTCAACTATCTGACAATCTGGAAAAGGGAAAACTATGGAGATGCTAACAAGATAAGTGGCTGCCAGCGATTAGAGAGAAGAAAGGATGAACAGGAAAAATGCACAGGATTGTTGGGGCCATGAAACTATTCTGTATAACACTACAATTGTGGAGGCATGTTATCATACACTAGAGGTCCGGTGCACAAAAATTTGTGCACTCGGGGCAGGGTTCACTCAGCCTGGCCTATGCCCTCTTGCAGTCTTGGACCCCTCGGAGGATGTCCACCTGCTTGCTTAGGCTGCTCCCTGGGGGATCTGGCCCAAGCTGGCAGTCAGGCATCCCTCTGGCAGCCCAGAAGCCCTCAGGGGATGTCCACTTGCCAGCAGGGAGCAGACCTAAGCTGCAGTCAGACATCCTTAGTGCTGCTGAGGAGGCAGGAGAGGCTCCCACCACCACTGCTGTGCTGGCGGCCATCAGCCTGGCTTGTGGCTGAGCAGAGCTCCCCCTGTGGGAGCACACTGACCACCAGGAGACAGCACCTGCATTGAGCATTTGCCCCCTGGTGGTCAGTGTGTGTCATAGTGACCATTCATTCCCAGTCGTTCTGCTGTTAGGGTCAATTTGCATATTACCCTTTTATTATATAGGATAGAGGCCTGGTGCACAGGTGGGGGCTGGCTGGTTTGCCCTGAATGGTGTCCCAGGTCAGGGTGGGGGTCCCGCTGGGGTGCCTGGCCAGCCTGGGTGAGGGGCTGATGGCTGTTTGTAGGCTAGTCAAGCCCCTCCCCCTGCCAGTGGGGACCCTCACCCCATGGAAGTTTGGCCAGCCTGGGTGAGGGGCTGATGGCTGTTTTCAGGCTGGCCACACCCCCTTTAGGTTGAGGGGTCCCCACTGGGGTGCCTGGCCACTATGGGTGAGGGACTGAGGGCACTTTTCAGGCTGGCCAAGCCCCTTGGTGATGGAAGCTCCCAGCCTCTCCTTTTTTTCTTTTTTTCTTTTTTATTCTAGGATTTATTTACCTTCTATAATTGAAACTTTGTAGCCTTGAGTGGAGCTCAGAGCCGGCCAGGGCAGGTGGGAAGCTTGGCTTCCTCCATCACCAGGGGCAACCCAAGCCTCCTGCTTGCTCCAGCTCCATGGCTGCCGGCCGCCATCTTGGTTGGGTTAATTTGCATATAGTCACTCTGATTGGCTGGTGGTCATGGCTTAAGGTGTATTGAAGGTACAGTCAATTTGCATGTTTGTCTTTTATTAGTGTAGATGTGTCCAAACTCACAGAAGTACACCACCAAGAGTGAGCCCTAATATAACCTATGGACTTTGGGTGATAATTATGTGCAGGCGTAGGTTTAACAATTGTAACAAATGCATCACTGTAGTACTGAATGCTCATAGTGGAAAAGTTTGGGCTTGTATGGGGATGAGGGTATATGAGAATTCTCTGCACTTTCCAATCAAATTTGCTATCAATCTAAAAATGCTCTTTAAATATCTTATTAATTTTAAAAAGCATACATATTAAAGCATAATTATCAATGTAGAATTTTTCAAAATCTCTTTTGATTATTTAATCCAATACTATTTAATGTTCTTGATAGATTTAGATCTGCCATTTCACTTTTTGTTTGTCTCATGTATTTTTGTTCTTCTTTTCCTTTTTAATATTATTTACATTAAGTCATAATCGGTTTGGCTCAGTAGATAGAGCATTGGCTCATGGACTGAAGGGTCCTGGGTTCAATTCTGGTCAAGGGCATTTCCCTTGGTTGTGGGTTCAATCCCCAGTAGAGGATGTACAGGAGGTAGCTGATTGATGTTTCACTTTCATCATGTTTATTACTCTCTATCCTTCTCCCTTCCTCTCTGTAAAATCAATAAAATATATTTTTAAAAAATTATTTACACCAAGTGGCCATCCTCTAGTGCAGCCGTGGGCAAACTACGGCCCGCGGGCCAGATCCTCCCCTTTTGAAATGAATAAAACTAAAAAAAAAAAAGGACCGTACCCTTTTATGTAATGATGTTTACTTTGAATTTATATTAGTTCACAGAAACACTCCATTCATGCTTTTGTTCCGGCCCTCCGGTCCAGTTTAAGAACCCATTGTGGCCCTCAAGTCAAAAAGTTTGCCCACCCCTGGTCTAGTGTAACATTTTAACCCTTTAATTGATATTTTAGTGTACTTTATTTAGTTATTTTCTAAGTGGTTGATCCAGAGCTTTTTATTGTTTGATGACACATTGCCATCACAACTTCCTTTGCTTCTTTAAGAATGGGCTCCTTTAGTTCTTTCACTATATTTATATTGCCTAATTAAAGTCTTTACTGTTAAACCAGACATCTGGGCCCTCTTAAAGTCAGTGTCTGTTATTTGCTCCTTTTTCTGTATGGGGTCAAATTTCCAGTTTCTTTTCATGTTTCCATATTTTGTTAAAAACTGGATATTTTCAGGAATACTACAGTAATTCTGTACACTAATTCCTCACTCCCATCTCAGAGCTTGTTTTTATTGCTTGTATCTTTATTTATGAAGTGATGTGGCTAGACTATTTCCTCTACAGTGTAACATTTCTGATATTGCTCCTGAGAAGGCAAAAGCGTTGGTATGCACAATAGTCATCCTGGAATTTCAGTGGTTTTAGCTTGGCTCTCTGTGACATTCTCTGTGCCTGTTACGTTTTTTAAGCTGTCTGCCTTATTGTTATTACACCCAGCTGTTATACTCCATTAATGTCTGGCTGATTGCTCTATTATTTTCAACAATGCTCTTAGGCATAAATTGCTCCACAATCTGACTGAACTATATTCAAATAAGGACAGTATTTTAGGCCCATCTGTCATGTTTGTTTTGTTTCCAGGAGGGCTCTTCTTAGGTGTCTCATTCTCTAGTTCTCTCTGTTCAACTATGGTTTATAGTTTAGCTTGTTCTTATCATGGAGCGACCAGCTTCATCTTAACTGATGAAAACATCTTCATTATTGAGTTAAAAGGCAGTTCCATTTTTAATTTTTTTGAGGAGACTGTCTTCCATAATGGCTGCTCCAGTCTGCATTCCCACCAGCAGTGCACTAGGGTTCCATTTTCTCCACATCCTGGCCAGCACTTATTGTCTGTTGATTTATTAATGGTAGCCATTCTGACAGGTGTGAGTTGACCTCTGATTGTGGCTTTAATTTGCATTTCTCTGGTGATTAGTTAATGTTATCATATTGGCCATTTGTATGTCCTCTTTTAAGAAGTGTCTATTCAAGTCCTGTGCCCATCTCTTTATTTGACTGTTTGCCTCCTAGCAATAAATAAATATATAAAGAATAAATACAGCTCCTGGTGTTGAGCTGTATTTATTCTTTATAAATTTGGAGAATAACCCCTTATCTGGTAAGTAATTGGCAAATATGTTCTTTAATACAGTGGGCTCCCTTTTCATTTTGTTGATTGTTTCTTTTGCTGTGCAGACACTTTTTTTTTATATAGTCCCATTTGTTTATTTTTCCTTCATTTCCATTGCCCAGGGAGGTATATCAGCAAAAAACAGTGCTATGAGAGTTGTATGAAATTTTACTGCCTGTTTTCTTCTAGGATTTTTATGATTTTGTGGCTTACATTTAAATATTTAATCAATTTTGAGTTTATTCTTGTCTATGGTGATTCCTCTTCTGAGAATAGATTTCTAAGAATTCCAAAATACCAATTCAAAAGAATACTAGTATATGCACCCCTATATGCATAGCAGCATTATTTACAATAGCCAAGATCTGAAACAGCCCAAATGTCCATCAGTAGATGAGTGGATAAAAAAGCTGTGGTACATTTACACAATGGAATACTATGTTTCAAAAATAGGGGGCGGGGGGAATATTACTCTTTGCAACAGCATGTATGGACCTGGAGAGTATCATGCTAAGTGAAATATGCCAGTCAGAGAAAGACAAATACCCTATTATCTCAGTTATAAGTGGGATCTAATGGACAAAATCAACTGATGAACAAAATAGAAACAGAAGCATGAATTGACTGACAGCTGTCAGAGGGAAGGGGGCAGGGGAGGAATGGAGGAAAGAAGGTGAAGGGATTAGCAAGGCATATATATATATATCCATTGGTCACAGACAGCAGAGAGGTGATGGCCAAGAGAAGGGGGGATGAGGGCTGGATGGAGGGGACAAATGGAGGGGAATGGGAGATATCTGTAATAGTGTCAATAATAATAAATAAATAAATAGATAAATAATACACGCCTTGAGTTTTGTGCCAGGAGTTATGTACTCTTCTCCCGATCTGTCCTATGATCCAGAGACAGTTTGGGCTGTAAGACAGTCTGGGTTGTCTCATATTTATGCCCAAATCAGTCCTCTTCAGTGCTGGCGTGATGGTTGCATCCCCAGTGGTTGGCTTCAGGACGAGGTTGCCCATGTGTCGCCACTTTCCCAGCATCACACAGTCTCTTCAGAGCCTCTCTGTGTGGATGAATATGGGAGACAGCGATGCTTCTGATCTCTCCGTGACCAAGGCTTGGTTCTTGAAAAGTGAACAATAAAAATAAAGTTAAAAACAATCTTCATTGTTTTAGAGAGTGCCCTTAGGTTTAACTTCATTATGCTTTGTTTCATATATGAGGCTTCTTGAATTTCCTCTTCAGGTGTGAAACCTCCATCTACAAGCAAGCTGGGGTAGAGGCTGTCAGAATTTCAGTGTTCTCAGACAGCCTGTAATTCCTGGTGTTGATTCTCTGAATTATTTGTGCTAGCAAGGTGGGGGCAGGGAGCCCTGACCTCTGGTCTGCATGCACCGGGAATTTAGCCTCTGTACCTTGGAGTAGGAGAGGTTGAGAAATGCTGGTGTTTTGTTTCTCCAGGTGACATATTATATTCTTTGATCAGAAATTAATTGGAGAGGGAGCCACATATTCTTGGCCACATCTGCCTGGAGTAGAGCTTCTATCAAGCTGACCTGGTAGGGCAGGAGGTAGGGCATGAGTAAGTTATCCACAGAGTCTTGCTGTTCTTACCAATATTGAACAGATTTTCTGGGATAAATGTTTCTTCATTTGCTGTATGTTCTTAGGACAATTTCCAGAGACTCTATAATTTTTATCTGTTATGTTTGTTTCAAAGTATAATGAATCCACAGAGCTCCTCATACCACCATTTCAGAAGTAGAATTTTTATACTGGTCTATCTTACTAAGGTGAACAGATAGTAATCTCCAGAATAGAAGTTATCACTTTAAATTTATTCTATCTCCATAATTCCCACATTATTGTTTTAAAATGCCATTGTTCTATTAGTAGCTTTATTCAAAAATATATTTCATAGTTAATGCATTCTTACAGCTTTGTCAATTTAAATACACAGATACACACAGAGAGACATATACTAGTGCACACACATATATTACCCCAATGGAGACACGGTACTTCTTTTGTCCACATAGAGTTGTCTTGACAATCAGCATGTGTTGCTGAAAGTTCTCCCAAACAATTACATTCATAGAGCATTTCTGCAATAATACTCTAATGTTTGGCCCAAATGATTACATTTCTACACTGTCTTTATAAGCTTGGACTATTTCAGTTTTAATTCATTTTATTCAAAAATGAGCCATTCAATTCCTATTAAGGGTCAGATAGAAAAAAGAAGTCTAACTAGAAGTATCTATTTTCATTTATTTTTTGTTATTTTGAAGACCCGGCTATAGGAAAATACAGCAGCACTGTTCAAAGAGTCCTGTTACCATTGTCCTCTGTTCATCTCCAATGTGTCCTTCTTCTCTGAGTGCCACTTCTCTAGATTATTCCATTATCACCTCTCACCCGAACTACTGCCAATTCAACTGAACTTGTGTGTTAACTGCTGTACACCAGCAGTAAGAAATAGAAACATGATTTTATTTATATATGTATTATTTAAATTAAACATTGTGTTGAGCTATTATAGATTCATATCATCATTTACCCTTGGCTTAGTTTTTTCAGTGATAATATTCTGAAAAACTATAGTATAATATCACAAACAAGATATTTACATTATATTACAATCCACCAATCTTATTTAGATTTCCCCAGTTGGAGCATGCCAGAAGCCAGAAATAGAAATGAACAGGATTTGAGCATGCGGAGAGCTAGAAATGTGAATGCATGGAATGCACCGAAAGCTAGCAAAATAATTGGAAAGAGAAAAAAGCCCACCCTTCCCTATCCCTATAAGAATTGTGATCTTGAGCGGGAATCAAGAATGGTTTTTAGACCGAGAGAGATTGGTCTTTGAGACAGGAGTCCGCCATTCTCCCAGCTCTCTGAATAGAATATCTTTCCTTTTCCACCACTTCCTGCCTCAGAGTTTGGCTTTCCTTGAAGCAGGCAGCCGAACTTCCATTTATTTTTTTTTTTTTTGTGGGGGGGAGGGTGATGGTTTGTTTATAGTTTTGGTGACTATGGTGGGACAGCGTGGACCTTGGTAAGTCCTGGAGGGCTCAGTCCTGGAGATGCCCCAGCTGCCTGGGGCAGGCCAACCCCAGGAGAGCAGCCCTGAGGGGACTTCTCAGCTGCTGCTGAGAGCTTTTTTCTGAGGAATCTCCCTGCACTTCTTCTCAAGGCATCAGCTGCCTGAAATGCCTGCCTGGTGAAAGGAAATGGGTTTCTGGGGACAGACAGACTCCAAGACTAGGTAAGTCAACCTGGTGTTCACACTGGGCCTTCTATCCCAGGCCCGGGACTCTGCCACCGGAGCTTTGTGTCACTTAGGTATAGTTAGGACCATCTGTGGCACCCATTGGTAGGCTATTCCTGCCACTTGGCTTTGTGACATTTGGGCTTCATGCCATTTGGGTCAGTTAGGATCACTGTGGTATCGGTTAATCGGAGGTAAGATATGAGGACTTGTTTGTGAGTACTCATTTGGGACAATGGAATTATGGATACAAGTTTTGTTTATATGTTCCCACTTTGCCTGGTGTCTTACTATGGTTATGGGTTTAGGTTTGTACTTTCGTGCCATCAGGGGTTGTTCTGTTGTGAAAGTACAAACCCAAACCCATAACCATAGTAAGACACCAGGCAAAGTGGGAAGATATAAACAAAACTTGTATCCATAATTCCATTGTCCCAACAGAACAACAGGGAGACCACTGGGCCAAATTTTAGCAGACTGGTCCATGTACAGCTATTATCCAATGACTAAGAAGGAATTGGTTTTGTACTGTAACAGTAACTGGCCTATGTATACTTTAGACAACAGGGAGAAATCACTCCTAAATGGTTCCCTAAATTACTATTCTACTATACAATTGGAATTGTTTTGCCAATGGTCAGGGAAAAGGGGTAAAATCTCTTTTGTCTGGGCATTTATGTCTTTACACAATAAAGATTTGACAAAAATGGAACAACCTAATAATGTAGAGAAGGGAATTGGCTTCAGAATCCCTCTCTGATAGCAAGAAATAGGAAGAAAAGGTAAATGAGGAAATGAGTCTTTTTAATGCCCTGCATCCAGTGGACCCAGGATTGGCAGCCAGAGGATTTCCACCACCACCACTCCTGCTGCTAGATGCCCCAAGATAGGGCCCCCCAGAGGGGCAACAACTCCTCCTACATGAGAAGAAATAGACTCCCCCTGGAAGACTGGGTAAGGCGTCCAGTTTGGCTAGAGAGCGTCCTTATCCAGAGTATGACAGTTCCCTTTGAGGCAATACCAGATAGGCAGAATAAACCAGGAAGGTGAGCCTGTAGGCTACTATCGGGCCCTTAATACATTTTTCACTTTAGATTTACTGAATTGGAAGAATTACAACCCCTCATCTAAGGAAGGTCCTAGATGAGGGGTTGCAGATCTTATCACCTCCATTTTTGTCACTCACTATTCCAACTGGACAGACATACAGTCTCTTTTTAACATCCTACTAATGGCAAGTAAAAGATGGCTTGTTATGAAAAAGCTAATGAAGAGGCTTATCGCCTCCATCAAGAGGACCCCAGAAGAACCCCAACCCAGCTGGAGTAATTCCCTTGACAAGCGCCCAACTGGGACCCAAATAGCAGGGACCTAGCCTTTCTGGAATATTACGGAAGCTGCATATTGAAAAGGCTTGATAAAGGGATGCCTGAATAAAAGAGCCTGAATGGGATATAGGACATTCAACAGAAACCAAAAGAAGATCCTTATGACTTTTTAGAATGGATATATCAGGCCTAGCAAAAGCACACTGATGGTGACCAACAGGCACCAAAAAATGTCTGGATGGTAAACATAACTTTTTTTTAATGTACTCAAGGTTCATCCATGTTGTGGTATATGCCAGAATTCCCTTCTTTATATATATTTCAGAGAGAAAGAGCGAGGGAGAGAGAGCTAGAAACATCAATGATGAGAGAGAATCATTGATTGGCTGCCTCCTGTATGCCCCTGCTGGGAATTGAGCCTGCAACCCAGGCAGTGAACAAAACTTTTATTGGGAAAAGTGCCCCCCCCACTGCCCCTTACCCCCCAACCCCTTGAGGATATCAGAAGGAAGCTCTAACATTTAGACAGGGTTTTGGGAATGAAGCCCTCCCAGCTGGTGAGCATAGCCTTTAACGATACAATGCCTGGGAAACAGGAAATTAAAGCAACACACCATTTTGTTAGAAACAGTGAGGGTAAACCAGAAGGAGAGGTGGGACCTGAAAGGTAGAGAGAAAGACCCACTAGGTGCCAATCCATGTGCCCATTGCAAAGAGGAGGACCATTGGAGAAAGGACTGCCCAGGATGCAAAAAGGAAAAGAAAACGGATAGAAACCCTTGCCAAGAATGTCTGAGAGGAATGATGAATCTGATGGCAAATGAGAAGACCCAGAAGCTCCCTTAGACACCTCCAGACAACACAGGAGCCCACAGTTCATTGTACTGTGGAGAAAAGCTAATTGGCTTCCTTATAGATACAGGAATCACACACTCAGTGCTAAATACAAAACTAACCAGGAAAAGTTCAGCTGCAGTGTCAGTTACGGAAGTGACTGAACAATGACAAAAACAGGTGTTCTTCAAACACTAGAATGCCAGCTTAGGGGTCAAAATGTTTACTTTGTAAAATGCTTACACAATAACTCTTTTCCCTGAGAAGCAGCAATTGTGTTTAGAAATCCAGCCGGACATGCTCTACGGCTCCAGGTGCTCCCGACTGTCCAGAAGGAACCAGAGGCAAAGTCTTCCCTCCCAGGATCTATGAGCAGGTTGATGGAGCCATTTGAGCTCAAAGCAAGGACTACAACCAAATTACTCTACCCATAAAAGCTATCATTTAGAATTGAAGGCCAGATAAAGAGCTTCACAGACAAGAAAAAGCTGAAGGAGTTCATCACCACCAAACCAATATTACATGAAATGTTGAAGGATCTTCCTTAAAAAGAAGAAGAAAAAAAAGATACAAAGTATGAACAATAAAATGGCAATAAATACATATCTATCAACAACTGAATCTAAATCTCAAAAAAATGAACAAGGAATCTAATGAACAAAATAAACTGATGAATGAAATAGAACCAGAGGCATGGGAGCATGGAAAGACTGACGAATCTCAGAGAAAAGTGGGCTGGGGGGCGGGGAGGAGAGATTAATCTAAGAACTTGTATGCATATATCCGTTACCCATGGACACAGACAATCGGGTGGTGAAGGCCAGGGGGCGCGGGTGGGATCCCAGTGGAGGAAGGCAATGTGAGGAAAGGGGGTGGGAGGGGCATTGTAATACTCTCAGCAATATATGTATGTATATATATATATATAATTTTTTAAAAGAAAATGTTAGGCCTAGGTGACTTCCTTCTGTTGGTTGGGTCTGTGTGAAACCCTGTGGTTGTCATGTACTTACAGTGCCAATGTCTTACTCTTTCCTTCCTACAGAGTTCTCCGTGGTTGTTTCTTACATTATTTAAAGTTATACTCAGTGGAGAAGAGCAGAAAGTAAAAGTCTATGCCATCTTGTCCAAAGCAGAAATATCCACATATGTAATGTTTAACTAAAGCCACCTAAAAAGTAAATGAAAAATATGAAATTAATTTTACTAATATATTTTATTTAACTCAATATATCAAAAATATTATTTTGACATGTAACCACTATAATAATTGATATTTTTACTTTTATCTTTTTTCATAGTGTTCAAATTCCAGTGTATATATTATCCTTACACCTCACTTCAATTTATACTAGTCTGTTTTCAGGTTCTCAATAACCTCATGTTGAAAGTGAGCACTATACTAGACAGTGTAATTCTGGACCCTTTAATTATGCACAGCAATTATGTACTCTCTCTCTCTCTTTAATGATAACCTCTCCTGTGCAAAACCCTTCAAAGACTTTCCAATTTTTAGAGGAAAAAAAATTCTGAATTCTGTATTATAGCTTCCAAAGCATAAAATTATGTAACTTTTCCCCATTCTTGTTGCTGTGAAGTCTTAGTAACCATTCACATATTAGCTTAATTTTTATATTAACAGAGAAGCCTTCCCCGGCAGCTAAACCAAATCAGGTCTCCCTGTTAATATCTCCTCACACGCGTTGTGCTTTGCCTGTGTATCTTATCATAAGCTTATATGACATCGTTAGTTATGTAACTGTGTGCGTGTTGATTATCTTCCCTTTTACATAGTGTGCACTCTGCAAGCGCAGCTGACGTCTCTTACTCACTACTGTATGCCCAGTGCCGAACACAAGACCTATTGTTCAAATGAAAAAATGGATTTCACTAATTCAAATATGGAAGCTGACATCTAAATTCTCCTTATACTAAAATTTATAATCACAGATTTTTAAAATAGCTTTGAAATTTGTAGTGAATATTTTTAAATTATGTTTTATTAAATATTAATTAATTCCTTTTTTTACAAAACAATGTTTACATGAAATACTTATTTGGCACTATATGCTATGTTCATAATCCCAAACGTTATATCTCTAGATACTATTTGCAGTAGAAATATAAGACAGATTCCTGGAGTGATTATTAATATTAAGTAATAATCAGATATCTAGAAGATTTCCTTTATGATTTTGCTTTGTGTTTTCTTTCATCACTAAACTTAAATATAACTATTTACATCATGTTTTTAAAATCCTAGAAAAACAACAACAACCAATCGCATGCCTGTTTAAGTGAATCTTAACTTCATTTCAATTATGGCAACTAACTCCTGTACTATGTACTTACTTATAACAGTTTTTGAATCATACAATGCCGAATAGAAATGTATTTGTGTGGTTGGATTTGCATAGGACTTTTAGTAAATTAGAATCCAGAGATAATTTGAAAAGAAAAAGAAAATCATGCAGCCTGTTATCTTTGACAGGCTATCAAATCAAGAATTTTTATTTGACACTGATGAGAGAATTGAGTGTGTGGTGTGTGTGTGTGTTTTGATAATGGTCAATTTAAGTAAATTGTTAATTGAGAGTTAGTTTTCTCTTTCTACTCAACATATTTGGAATGACCATCTTTCACATCAGCATCCTATCTACTTAAAATATTCTGGAATTTTTACTTTTTCTAACTCTCCTTTCTCCAAATTAGAATTAAAATATCACAAAAACTTATCTACACTGATAAAAGAGAAAGATACATATTGACCATACCTTTGTGATGCCCACCAGCCAATCAGGAGTGAGTATGCAAATTAACCCAACAAAGATGGTGGATTAATTTGCATGCACAGGCACCCAGTGGCTGGGGGCAGGGCGGGATTCTTGCATCATTGCCATGGCTACGATGCAGGCATTCCACACTGCCCCAGCCGCTCAGGGCCTCTGAGCAGCGTGGAAGGCGGAAAGGCGGCTCTGGGCCGGAGCGAAGGTGGTGCTGGCAGCCAGGGGAAAGAAGGCCCATTCTTGCATGAATCTTTGTGCATTGGGCCTCTAGAATGTTATAAAATATTTCAAACTCAAATATCAATGTATAGAGATATAAAAATAGCTATAGATGTAGGGTTAAATATAGATAGATATTTTGAAAGATAGAGCTATAAATGCATTATATATCTGAATACTCTATCCAATCTATTTTTCCCTTTACTTGAATTACTTTTCAGTAAATTATTCCAAAATTGAAAACAAAATTCAGAATATGTAATTTTTAGCCAAAAATTTACCCCCCCCCAGTATTTCAATGTATATTTATTTGTATATTTTTTTGTAATCAGAAACATCAAAAGATTTTGTTTGAAATACCAACCTTGAATAGAGAAGGGATGTAGACTTTGTCTCGCCGCAGTTGATGTAGTTTTTCTGCACATTTTGTGGGTTGTCAGTGTGCCATAGTTAACATTACATGTTTCCACATGATCATTATAAAGTCCGGTTATAGCATTGTTACAAATTTGGCTAATTTTTTTAATGAGCAAAGAGGTATGTCTCTTCTGCTATTTGAAAACAATTATTGATGTACATAAAACCCTTGATGCTGGCATCATTTCCCATACCCCCAGATTTTAAAGACCACTGTCAATGATCCCTTCATTCTGAATTCGTCGAGTGCACAAGTGCATACCACTGACTCAAGTGTCTTCCCAAGGCAACGGCCCCCATTGCTGGAGAGGAAATTTTCTATATGAAAACACAGTCTCTTCAGACCAACGATCTTATGTTGAATCCCATTTTAACTGAGTATTATTTGGGTTCTCGGTCTAAGAGTGAGTGAACACAGTGCTTTAAAAAAATCATTACTGATTTTTAAAACAGTTTGAGATAAAAACTGCAAAATCTGTTGCATATGCATTGGTGCGGGAGTTAAGACTATCTCATTATCTTAACCATGTCCTCTACCAAATTTCCCCTGAAATCATTGTTAGGAGTAATTATTCATCTTTCTTTTCCTGCTGGCCAGATCAAACACATTTTGGTATCAATGAAGTCTGTCTCAAGGGCATGATGCCAAAATGGTAATTTATCACAAACAAATAAACAAGACAGAAGATGGAACATCAAACATTGGCAGGAAAGTGGAGAGTTTGCAGAGGACAGTGAGTTCTTTCCCACACCGGTGACGCTGCCTCTGCCAAAGCAAACCATGCTATCAAAAGCCTGAGAAGACTTTAAAAATATACTGTTAGATAACGGATCTTGTTACAAAATCTGACAGTGATATTATATACACACTGGTGGCCTGATACACAAAATTTGTGCACATTAAAAGGGAATTAATTAGAGGAAATATTTTAATATTGCCTTTTGCCCTTCCTCTATAATAGAAGTGTCAGAGATGAAAGAAAATTAGTAAAATGTATATGAAAATCTTCCTCCTGTCAGAGTCTGGGGCATGACTCGAGACCCAGAGTCCAGTCCCCACCCACCCACATGTACCTCGAAATCATGCAAGACCCAGACCCTGCCAGCCTCAGCCCCATTGGGAAAGATCCAGACCCAGTTGGCCCACCCCCATCAACCCCTGCCAGGTGAGGGTGCAGCCTCAGGTCCCCCAGCAAACCCTCGGGTCCCCTGGCCTGGTGCCAGGACAGGGGGCGTGGCCTGAGATCCCTGTCAAGCCTCTCTGGGCTGGGGGTGTGGCCTGAGGTCCCCGTCAAGCCCCAACAAGGAGAGGGGGAGCAGCCTCAGCTCCCCCACCCCAGCCCGGCACCACACAGCCTCAGGTCCCTGCTGATCACTTGTTATGGCTTGTTACAGGAAGCCCGCCTTTGCTGTGGGCACAGCCGTGTTGTGATGGAGGGATGGAGTGAAGGTCAATTTGCATATTATCTCTTTATTAAATAGGATAATACATCATGCAAAAATTATTTTTTCCCTGGGGTTATAAGAATTTTCCAAAATATAACTTGAGATATTTCTTTTTCCTCCCATCTTCATCTCTTTCAGACCTCAAAAAGTAGTACATTTACACAAAGGTAGCTTTTGCAACAGCATGGATGTACCTGGAGAGAAGTATGTTAAATGAAATAAGCCAGTTAGAGAAAAACAAATACCATATGATGATTTCACTTATATGTGGGATTAAGTGAACATAATAAAATAACAAATAAAATAGAAACAGACTCATATATACAGAGAACAGAATGACAGCTGTCAGAGTGTTGGAGGTGAAGGGAGGTGGGTGAAAAGGGTGAAGGGATTAAGAAAAAAACACCTCATAGACAAATAGTATGGTGACTACCAAGGGAAGGGGGAGGAGAGGTAGGAGAGAGTAAAGGGGGGATATATGGTGATGGAGGGAGACTTGACTTTGGGTGGTGAACACACAATACAATATTCAGATAATGTATTATTGAATTGTACCCCTAAAACCTATATAGTTTTATTTACTAACTAGAGGCCCAATGCATAAAATTCATGCACAGAGAGGGTCCCTAGACCTGGCAGGCAATCAGGGCCAATCCGGTTCCCCGCCTCCATGCCTAGCCACCTCTCCATCTCCTCATTCCCTTGCTCCCTCAGTGCCCCCTCCCCCCACCACTGGTCACCTGCCATGATCCGTGCCTCCCTCTGGCGGTCAGTGCATGTCATCATGAGCAATCGAACTCCTGGTCTCCAGGTTAAACTCCCGAGGGGACAATTTGCATATTAGCCTTTTATTGTATAGGATGTAGCACCAGTAAATTAAATTTAAAAATACATTTTTGAAAGCACTAAAATTTCTCACCGAGATTCAACATCCACTATAGCAGCTGTCTCCCTGTCACCAACAAAACAACAAAATAAATTACTCATTGTGCTTTTTAAAAATTTCTGGGTACAGAAGTCATTTGATCAACTTAAGACACAACAAAAATGGCACTTTAATCTACTGCCTCCACTCTGCCTGTCAATGGCATATGTGCATAGTGAAGAGGAAGACTTGCTTGGAGAACTCCAACAGATAAAGACCTTGACAACACAAAGAAAACTGCCAGTAAATACCCAGAGAAGAAATGACACAACTGGACATAATGAAAGGTATCATTCATGGAAGTTTTAAAAAACCCTCCTAGATAATCATAAGTTAGACATTATAAAAAGAGTGTTTTAATCAAGGAGAATGATGGAGTTAACATAAACAGAGGTGAGGATGAAAGTTTCTATAAAGAAGTAGGAGAAAGCAGGCCAAGACAAAAGTGAACTAGAATTTAATATGCTGCATCATAGGAAATTTTGTTTTAACACAATTGGAAAAATTACATACGAGCGATGGACCCCAGGCAGGGGGTCTGGAGAAAAATAAGAGCAGTAGGTACTGGATGAGCAAAGGAATGCACAACCAAAACCAGACAGAAACTAGCTGGAATATAAATCCTCAGTTAGAGCTGCCAAGAAATTGAATCAGAGGAAGAGCTTAGGAGAGGAGCAGAGAGATACTTTGAGACTGAAAGCTGAGGACCCCTGTGTCTCCATGGGGCTCCCCGGGGGAAGGTCTAGGAAGGTAATGAGGCGTGGGCATAGTAATTGAGAAGAGAGCAGGAGGGGACTAAGACACATGAATAACCAACGTAGGGTTAAGAGACCATTTGACAATTATGTTGTAGTAACTGGCTGGGGGAATTAGAGCTGGGAAGAAAATGGGATGCTTCGGGTATGTCCAGACCCAAAGCAAAGGGAACAGAAAAGGAATAGAATTGGCATATGACAGATTTCGATAAAAATATATAATTAGTGTTTGAATTTTTATCAACTTTGTTATATCCCTAACAATTGTGTTCCTTGCCCTGAGTTAGATTTTAAATGTGAAATGCCATTCTGCTTCTTTGTGCTTTCATACACACATACACACGTGTGTACTAGTATGTGTGCTCAGACTATTGACTCATATTGATATTCACATCAATGTGACACCTGTTCACTGTGTGGTTCAGTGCTAGCTCTGGGAATGAGATGATCTTTTCAAAAACACAGCTAGAAATATGGGTGCTTTTAAAGCAGCCTATCAAATCGACCATTGTGTCCCGGTAATGCAAACAGAGTAATGAAGGAACATATAGAAGAGAAGCAATTAGTTGGCATGAGCAGGAAATACCATGCTGTTCCACTTAATTACATAATTTGTTTTAAAGGAGGTTGCTGTCTGTATCATTCCTGGATTGCCATTTAAAGTGAGTTGAATATCTACAATAGTAGGTCCCCTCATTGCTGGTTCCACAGTGATTCCCCATCTCATTTCTGTGAGCCGGCCCCACACTGAGGAGGCGTTCCGTCGGTGAACTCCCTCAGTCCCTCCTTTTGTGTGCACCAGTGGTTTCCTGCCTAGAGTGGGAATCCCACTAGCTTCCTCCTAATTTTGCAGTTAATATGCCTCTCTTTGCCTTTTTGATCTAGAATTAAAGTATGAGTAAGTATGAATAGTAAGAGACAGGTTTTTTTCTTTGCTAAAATACCTACGATTTGTAGGAAGATTGCAGGACAATTCCATTCACACAGACCTCATTTGATTGGGGAATGGCATAACTGCAAAATTTGATCAAATTTTACTTTATTTTATTTCGTGTTAGATAGCATTTGCATTGGAGAGGATTAAATAAAAAGTGCTGGATAAAAAGTAGAATTGCCTTCGTTGTTCATGTGGCCTCCAATACATGAACTCTTATTAGTACTGTATATGCTTTTCCATTATTTTGAATATTTAGATTGCATTCAGTAGATGCTATGGTTTTAAAAAATATATTTTTATTTATTTCAGAGAAGAAGGGAGAGGGATAGAGAGATAGAAATGTCAATGATGAGAGAGAATCTTTGATCGGCTGTCTCCTGCACACACACTACTGGGGATCAAGCCCATAATCCAGACATGTGCCCTGATCGGGAATGGAACTGTGATGTCCTGGTTCATAGGTTGATGCTCAACCACTGAGCCATGCCGGGCAGGCAATACTGTCGCTTTTTTAATTTAATTGGAAATATATATATATATATATATATATATGTAAATTATTTACATTTAATTATTATTTTGCATTACTCTCAGGTGTACAACATAGTAGTTAGATAATCATATGCTTTGCAAAGTGACCCCCCAATATTTCCAGTGCTCACCTGGAATGGTACATACATAGTTATTACAATATTATTGACGATATTCCGTATGCTGTCTTTACTAGGACTGTTCAGTAACTACCCATCTGTACTTCTCAATCCCTTCCTTTTTCACCCAGTGGATAAAAAAGCTGTGGCAATGTGGCTTTTGAATCGTTCCTTTGATACCTCATGACAGAACTTTATGCAATAGGTGACGTCCAACTTAAAAGTGTCAGTTGATGATAAATTGATGCTTCTAACTACATTTTCTTCCGAAGCGAGCGCGGTGCTGCTGCTTCAGGTGGTGAGTGTGAAGAAAGTTGTTGCACAAATAGGCAATGGGTTTAATATTAGGAACACAGTTTTAACTTGAGCCATGTAAAAAATAAAATAAAAAAGGGTGCACATGCTAGACTGCTCTCTGCATGCAGCTGAACAAACCATAAAAACAAAACAAAAACATTTATCATTGTTTGATCAATATGCTTTGTACCTTTTAAAGAGGTAATGTTATTGGGAAATTTTTGTTATCAGGAACTTATAACCATCAATCACAAAAGCTACTCTGTAAGTGATGACATGGCCCAGCACCCCACCTCTTTGTGTGTGCTGTGCCCCACAGACATGGGACAGTGCTGGGCAAGAGGACCCAGCTCAGGGTGGCATATCAAATGCCTTAAAACAACAGCTGCTAAGAAACAATTTCCCACATGACTGGGAAAGTTATTTCTTATTTATTTGTGTATGGTGGTTTTCCATTACACATAGTAGATATACTAGAAAATATATTTTTGCATAAATGATGTTTAAATGTATTAAGCCATATTACACGTTAAAAATATTTTCCTTTGCTAATTGAAAGAGAAATGGGCAAATCTGTTGAGGAAGAGAATGGAGTGTGCAGCCACAGGTGTGGGTGTAGTTGCTGGGCCTCCTGCTACTGGGATGGCCCAGTGACGGCAGGTGAGGCCTGGAGCCTTGCTTTCAGCTGTCATCCTTGCCACCTGGGCTTGGGTAGGCCAGGCCATCCCTCTGAAACCTGGCTTCCTGTTTGGAAGTGGACAGATCATGGCCCAGTCCGCATCATTGGCTGGTGAGAGCGAGCAAGGATACTCTCAAGGGAACACTTAGAAACTGTGGCCGCGCTGCCAGGCTCTGACTCCAGGACTCACCAGGGGACTTCCTGGACCTGATTTCTTGATCTGGAAACTGATGACAGTAAAATCGTCTATTTACTAGTAAAAGGCTATTGTGAGGATAATAAGAGATAATGTGTGTGAAACATTTAGCAAAGTATTTAATCTATTGTCATAACCCAACAAAATTTTCTGTTATTAATGCTTTTGTATAAGTGTTTAAAGTTACTAGGAAAGTGGTATAAGTGAATTGCAACCATTTGTGTTTCTTTGGAATGCACATTGTATACACTAGGATGGCTTTTATGGGTTTTACAACGTTTCTGCAGTTAAGTCATATTTCAGCCGAGATGATCCCCATTCTTTAGGGTGTTAGTTGGAGAGTTCCGTTCTTCATACCAGAGGGAGGGCTTGCTTCCTTGATGCACTGCCATTCACCTCGCCTAGATGACTTCATGTTTAAAAAAGGCATTACGGCAACAGCAAGCCCCTTCTCGTTTTCTCGTTGCCTTTGTTACAGGCTCTCTGACTCTTGGCTAACTCAGGCAGTCTCCTAGCAATGCCAAGGCGAAAACTGTGGCGAAGATGTAAAACAAGTATCTGCTCAATTTTTAACCAGATTTCCTCCATTTAGAAATGATGATTTATGGTTACAAGTGCTCAGTTTAATATGCATTAAGAATTCAAATGCTGTTGCAATAATTTTTTAGTAAAAGCTGCTTTTTAGGACTACCTTTGCACATGTTCTTCACAAGCCGTAATTCTTCATCTGTGGAGTAATTTATTTCTTCTGGTTTTAATATGTTACAGATGAATGGCTGTACGTCTTTCCTGTTGGAGCATTGCAGGACAGGCCGCGTTTGCACGCGGCTGGGGCTACAGCAGGTACCTGTGGTGCTCTTCATGGTTCACGTGCTGCTAATTTAAATGGGAAGTCGCACATATTTCATGGAAACACTTGGTAAAGCCAGTGTTCACAGAAGGGTGCAAATGATGGACTGTTCTCTGCGTGCAGCTGAACTGCTTTAAATGTGTCAGAGAGGGTTATGGATCATTTCACTCACCCATCAACGCTGGTCCGCTGTGTGTACAAATCACAGCACAGTGTCATCCAACAGAACATTCCTGACAACACTAGAACATTTATAGTGCTGCCATTTTAATAGGAGTTCTGCAGCCCTGTTGAAACAGCAGTACTCCTTTAACACTTTCCTTCCGGAACTGTTTCTGAGCTGCGGGCTGAGGTTGCTGGTGGACGGGATGCGGGATCACTATTCAGCCATGGGGGAGGGTGTTGGGGAAGGTCTCACTTCGTTCCGCATCGGTGTGAGAGCCGCTCATGTTCAGTGCTGTGTGCATGTCTCTCTATAGCAAATGCAATTGGATCTTGGACACAATCACCCATAACATTTCAAACAGGCAGCGTCAGTGTCCAATAAATAAATTAGACAAGTTAGCTAGGAATGTTCTTGGATTACTAAATTCCTTTCCTCCTGCCTTTAACTACTTCTAACTAAGGAAACTAAAGAATTTAGTTATCATAGAATTTTGGTTCTGCTTCTGAGATTCCACAATGGTTAATTTTTACCTTCCATTATACTTTTTCTTGTTATTGGATTTATTAGGGTGACACTGCTTAACACATTTGTAAGGTTTCAGGTGTACAATTCTACAGCACATCATCTATACACTGTATTATGTATTCACCACCCTAAGTCAAGTTTCCTTCACCGTCTATCCCCCCTATATGTTTGTTAATTTTATTTAATCAGAATGAAGTGATTTAGGAGCTACTGAAAATAACTGCATTGGGGTCTGTTTCCCCAGTTTCAATTCTAGGCTTCTGGACAGTTGGCAAAACCCTACTCAGAATGAAATTACAAAGATTCCATGTAACATTGTCTGCATACACCTGAGTAATAACAGAAAGAGATTCATTATGTGTATTTCTGGACAACATGACTTATTACTTACGTTTTGATGTTTATTTCAACTGGCTGCCTAGTGACACTAGTAGTTGCTTTATATGTAAGTTGGTAAAATGCTGTGGCTTACAAATTAAAGCTCATTGTTAATGCTAGAATCCAAGTCAAGTTGAAAACAAATTTACATTACAAATATACATTAAAAAGTCCATGTGCAGTAGATTGGCAGCCTTCTTGGGATTCTACACAAACCTTAATCCAGATCTTGAAACATACTGTTTTGTTGGGATAAATTGAGTCAGAAGTAAAAATACAAATGTTGAGAGATTAAATGCTATATAATTCTCAAAACCAGAAGTCACCTCCTCAGGAAAAAGTAAGGGCAAGCAATGGGCATCTTTCCTCATTCTTTGAAGTTATCTTTGTTTTAGCCACTGTGTTATTTACTGGAATAAACAAGAGGAAAATAATCTTAAGCATGTTTTATTTGTATAATGTCTTTATCAAATTGGATGTTTACTGAATAGAAAATATGTAAACTGATGATTAGTATTTTCCTGTTTTCTTTTGGGGTGACTGTTCAGCCTTAACATGCCAATAATATTAATATGATAAAAATTACAAGAGTAATGCCATTCTGAAGCCTCAAGAGAGATTCTGGTGGCATGAGATCTGAAATGCACAGGGTTTTAGTTTTCTTTATTGATTTTTTTTTTGATTTTTTTTTTAGAGAAAGGGGAAGAGTGAGGGAGAGAGAAATGGAAACATCAATGAGAAACATCAACATGGATCACTGCCTATTGCATGCCCCTTGCTGGGGAATGAGCCCGCAACCTGGGCCTGTGCCCTGACCGGGAATCCAACAGGCGACTTCTTGGTACATGGGTCCACACTCAACCACTGTGCCACACCAGCTGAGCTGCACAGGTTCTTTAAATGAGATGCAAACAGGTGGATTAATCGTGAAGGAGAGACAAGGGCCCTGAAGCAAAACATTAGAATATGTCCACCAGTTAACAAAATGTTAAGTTAAAAATACTCTGCTATTGCCTAGCGGCTAGGCCCTAGCCAGTTTTGCTCAGTGGTCAAATGTCAACCTAATAAGCCAGGAGGGTCATGGTTCGGTTCCAGGTCAGGGCACATCCCCATGTGTGGGCTCGATCCCCAGTGGGGGCCGCGCAGGAGGCAGCCAAACAATGATTCTCTCTCATCATTAATGTTTCTATCTCTCTCTCTCTCCCTTCCTCTCTAAAATAAATAAAAATATATTTTAAAAATACTTTGCTACATGAAATATGAAAAAGAAATAGTTTCCTGTGTAATTAAAATAAACTCTAGGATAAATTTTGATTTTTTAACAATTTTTGTTTCAGACAAATGGTACAGTGATTTAGTATAGCTTAGAGTCAAAAGACAGCTATTCGCAAACCTATCTAAAGAACACATTCTCCCAAATACATGAAAACTCAACTGTTAAGTGTCACAAAAGTATCAGGGACACGAGCACTTAGTATCCTCTTATTGATTTGAATCAGCAGGGTCCTGAAGTAAAGAGGATTCCTTAGGGGTAGCTGAGGTGAGGAGAGTATTTGAAGTGTAGGTGGGATCCAGGGAACGAAGGATGGATTTCCTGCCCTTGATCTGCTCTCCCCTCTCAGGGGCCAGAAAAAGAAAGAGTTTCGCACTGTAGGACCTGGTGCAGGGGGCTGCTCCCAGCCACTCCAGGGGCAGGCTCTGCCTCCACCCCTCCAGCCCAACCGGTGCCTCCCTTTGGCAGAACCTCACTGCAAGCCAGAGACCATCTATAAAGGTTGACTTCTAACACAACTCAAGGCGAGTATGAAGTATGGATCTGACTAGAGTGAGAAGGGACTCGGAAAATAATAAACCACATAGGGAAGCAACATAGTTTGATTATTTCTGGTACTTAAACCAAATAAGCAAAACCAAAACAATCTTACATTCAGGTTTTTGTTATCTGTCTGTTTTTATCCCCAAAATCAAGTAACAGAACCTCACTGAACAGTGGGCACGTTGGAGTCTGTGTCGTTTCACACCTGGAGTCCCTCACCATAGAACACAAAATTAATTTTAGGTCATTTTCTCAAGACACATAACTAATAACATCTAAAGGAATGGGAGAGAAATGTATTCATTACATGTGATGGATGCTATAGGCGTTAAGAACCCAGGGGAGAAATGCCAGAGATCCAATGATGCTCTCTGGTCTTGGTGGAGCCCTCACTGAAAGAGGTCCCCTCCTTTTACTACTAGAGTCTCTCATTGATGAAAACACATCCTGGCTTTGCCACATCTTATGAAATAAATGTTTTCCATAGGAAGACCTTACTCCCCTATGTCCAGTACAGAGCAGAGGGCAGCATGTATTTGATGGATGAGTAAATGAGTGAATGAATTAAGACATTGACACTTGGGCTGGTTAAGTTAATAAGGCAACTCTGAACTGTGCAGTGTAAACAATCTGAAAGAAAACCTTTTACAGTTTTAAAACTAACTTGTTTTAAAGATTTACAAAGTCAATCTGGAGAGGTAGTTAAAACTTTACATGGAGCAGCACAACCTTCACTTTAACACCATTTCCCTCGTGTGTTTTCAGGCTTCTTTTCCTGTTCTGCATTCCACTTATTTCCTTCTTGTGTCGGAAGTCAATTATCTTCCCTAAATTTCTTAACTTTGAGTGTCATTTGAATTCATATATATGAGCTACTTTCCAAATCCTTCTAAACATAAGGGGTCAAGTTTAATAAAATGCATGGCCCCATCTGTGTGTTAATATCAGACTTCTGGGGAAATTGACATGTGAAGCAATGGCTGTCGGGAAACGTGCTCCTGTCAGGGTGAGAAACTGAGAGGACCATGTGAGGGACCGAAGCCCGCGGCCTGTGTGTTCCTTTTGGGCTCCTTTTTGGATGGCCCTGGGGAGGTGCTGAAAGGCAGCTAACACTCCTCATTGAATCGGAAAAGGGCAGAAATTCAAGCCCCAAGTGTGTGAACTGCATTGTGCCCTTTCTGTGAGCATCTCTGAATGCCACTCTATTGTAAGCATTTAATTTCCTTCTGTAATTCAGTTGCCAAAGTCTTTGTCCTTGCTTCCTAACATATGCCCCAGAGGCCTGTTGCATGCACCCAGATGCCATTAAATATGTTTATTACACTTAAATATAGAAATCCCTACCTAAACCTGCATAGGTGTTGTAATACAGTTTAACATTCAATAAGCTACTCCTTCAGGAAGTACTGAGTTGCTTTCTCCAGGACATCAAGTCATAGGCGCCATGATTTCAGGCACTAATTAAGCAGATAGAAAATAGCACCTGTAGCTTAATCCTGGGATCAATCTGCATGAACCCCAGACACTGGGCATCTCTCTTGAATTTACATTGGAGTGACAAAACAAGTTCTGAAAGGAATGCTTATGGTACAACCGCCGTTTAAATACACGTACTAAAATCACGATTTCAATAAACAGGAGTTGCAGATAACTCATGGAAGTATAAAAGAAAGGTCTGTGAACTATAAAACTGAATGTTATTCTCAGAGAGAATGTGCAATAAGCAGATTAGAACTGGAGAAATTCCTAAGCTGTGAGAAAAGCTCTCACTTGTTTCCCATTGATGTGCCACAAAAGAACCAAACTTGGAAAGCAGTGTGGTTTGGGGGGAAATGCCTGAATAGAACCCTCGGGGGCATGCTGTCTTTGGGAGTTGGCATGTTGTTCAGGTTTGTCCAATTATCAATAAGTGAGAGGGATTAGCTGTTGGTAATAGCGCAATGGATAAAAGGCTTGGGTCATAAGCAGTGAATTTAGAGAAGCGACAATGCGCTTAGGGGGTGGGAGGGAAGCTTTTCCAAATTAGCAATAAATTGAGCTGATTAGGTTAACTGTTTAGTGTCTACAGTAGATAAATCCCAGTGACATAAATTATGCCCTGAGTGGTATGCCAAGGTTCATCTAACTTTCATCTCCAAAATGAAAAAAATAATCATTTAGGCCTTCATCTAACAGGCAACAAAAGACCCCTGGTAAAACTTGAAATGCCCTTGGAAACGGCAGAAAATGACCTTGAGGAAAGAAAAGGAGAAAGACGAACATAGGAAAGTAAAACTCTGAATGGATAACTGAAAGTTTAGATTCAGATTAATGATTTTCTTTGTTTGGATGCCAGTGCTTGTATTCACATGAAAATCTGTCCTTAAAAGTACAGTTACAACACATCAATCCTTAAGTGCTGCGTCCCAGAGATAAATGAAAACTCATTGCACCAAAAAACGTTGATTTATGGCCGGCAGGAGCTGACCACTAGCTTTTCTATCACCATGTTGGGGTATCATTTTAACAAGAAAAATTGTGCAAAGATAATTAAGAAAACCTGAAACTTGTTCATTTAGAAGAGGTTTCTAATCATCCTTTATATTCACATCCCATTAACTAAACATTAATGAGAGAAAAAAGTAAATAAAATTTTGCTTTATTCCTGTCATTTAAAATTAGCCTGTATTTGCAGTACTTCAAGGGATCATATTTACTTCTTGGAGATTATTCAAACTTGATTTAGGGGGTCATGCCCAAAAGCCCTCTAACTTCATTGATGTCTAAAATTATATCTAACAGATTGTCTTCTGGATTATTTGGATACCTAAGGATACCCAAGAAATGTTACTTTTTTAGAGATTTCTAAATGCTCAGAGAAAGCACACAGCTAAGATTTGTAAAAGCTGAGCAATAGAAAACCCAGCCATAGCACATTACATGAGACCTGACATCATGTGTTTATAATTAACTAGTAACGTCGACCAAGCATTCTCTCTTTTGTCCTGTGTAAGGCATAGCAGTAGTTGCAAATCCAATTCACAAGCTGTCTGAATAACTAATTTGTGGGAGGAGTGAGTAGAAAGATGGTAGTATTATATTTTCATTTAAAAATGCCAACTTTTCTGCAAGCTGGCCCCTTGGCAAAGCTAGTTTCACTTCAGTACATAGGAATTGATATTTCATTTTAAGTTAAATCTAAAAAATGACACCACAGTTATGGAAATGTTCAATGGATCTTTTGTTGGTAAAAGTGGTCGGTTTTTAGTCAGCTGCCTCTTAACTCATCTTTTTTATTGTGTCTGTGATAAGTGTGCCTAGTAGGAAGATAAAAAAGAGACTTTGGTCTACTTTGTCTATGAGATTTGATCTTCAAGGAAAAAATAAAAAGCAAAGCAAGGCAGATGGGGATTCTGTTTTATGGATAATCTCCTGGTGTCGCACAGTTTCAGTATATTGAAATTCAGTATATTTGTGCTAAAAAAGAAATACATATTAAGTCAACCTGTTATCAAAAATTACCACCCCCCCCCCCACACACACACTCTAGTAAAATAACCACTTTGTTGCATATCATTTTTGACTGGACAATCTCTTTTTGACCATCTCATTTATAACTAAGCTTTTGTTGGAAAGAGTAGATAATTATATGTATATAAAGTTTGAAATTTGAGCTAATGGTTTAGGTATATTGTAGTTATATAGTTTGAGATATGGCAGGCATTTGCTAGTACCTCATATTGAATAGTAAGCATTTTATGACCAGAATGAGACTTCCACAAATATAATGGAGGTCTTATAAATTCTCTTATAAAACAAATATAAGAGAATTCATAAATAGATATTTGGTGTTGGGATAAACAAACTTAAAGTAATGGAATAATTTTTTTCTATGTGGAAATTCTCCACCCAAAGACTGAAGCCAATTGTTCCAGAAGCAATGCAAAGTCCAAGAATTTACCAGTGTATTCAACAGACATTTTTGTTGGCCAGGTGCATGGTGAGCATGAGGTGATCTGATGCATGACCCCTGAAACCCCATGGACCATGACTCTGCTAATTAAATGCCAAATATGTGCCATGAGTTGCACTGGACACAACACACATTATCTAAGCCTCATAATTACTCTATTAAAAAGGTCCAATTAAGATCTAGAGAGCTCAAGTAACTTACCTATGTTCACAGTAATAATAATTGCTGCGGAACTATGACCAAGCTCATATGCTTTCCTACAACTACCACTGAAGAATAAGACAAAATCCCTGGTTTCACGAAGGGGGAACAGAAGTGTCAAGGATGGCTCAGAGCCATATGAAGATTGTGCGGATAGTCCTAGGGCCTCCTGGTAATAGCACAGTGCAGGAAGAGACTGAAGAGGGTGTTTGGACTGAGATCTGAAGAATGAGTAGCAATTTTCCATGAGTGTGAAGCTAGGAGACATCCTTACAGATACTCCAGAAAGTGTGAAGGTGTTGGTTTCTCTGAGATGCATATGTTATGACAGGAAAACAGCTTAGTTAAGACATACCTTCTGAGAGGTCAGACAATATTATGACTTTTGTTTACATAATCTCCCACAATAAAAATCTATTTCAAAATAAATACTGCTCATATGGGATAAGTAGATATACATGCATTGCAACTTCACTCTCTCATACTTCTACCCATAATTTTATTTCTGAGCTACATAAAATCACACATTAGTAAATTCTCCTTTCTATATGTGATATATCCAGTGTCCTTTCATGAGTTCAGAGAGCTCACTTAAGCTGTTTTTGTTGTTATGGTTATTATTTTAGAAAACACTATTATTATTTACTAAGAAATGGTAATATAGTTTAAGATAGTCTATGACTCTTATAAGCTAAGGATTCACACTCACAAAATTAAATCTGAATAATCTGGGTTATATTAATATCATTATTCATCTCACCTTATGAATAAACTAATTTTGTTTCAAAGGTTCCACTCCTCTGAAGAACTTGACAATCACAATCCTCTTTATTTCATTTCCTTTTGGGGGGGGGTGATGTGTGTAATTGTGAATGCTTACACATGTGAACAAATAGAGACACTACTTTTCTATATGATGCTTGGGTGTTTAACATAAGCACAGGATTCCTTAAAAAATAAGTTTAGCCTTCCATTAAAGATTAACATAGAAAAAATCACAGATCACAAATAGAGAGCTCAGTGAGTTTTCACAAAGTGGGAGGGCCATACATCTGAGGACAAAGAGCACTGTCAATGCCCCAGAAGCCCCCCATGCACCCTTCACATTTCTGTATCCAAAGAGACCTTCTCTTACCCATGTTTTCTTTGCCAGTTTTTAAACTTCATGTAAATGGAATTATACAACATGTAATCTTTGTGCTTTCCTCCACCCTATAGCATGTGTTGTTGTTTATGAACATTTTTAAGATAAAAATTGAAATATGAGAAAAACCAATCAGAAAGGATATATGCACTCCTATGTTCATAGCAGCACATAAGTGCCCATCAACAGATGAATGAATTAAAAAAGAATTAAAAAACTGTGGTACATCTACACAATTGAATACTATGCTGCTGTAAAAAAGGAAGGAACTCCATTTGCAACAGCATGGATGGACCTCGAGAGCATATGCTAACTGAAATAAGCCAGTCAGAGCAAGATAAATATCACATGATCTCACTCATTTGAGGAATATAATGAACAACATAAACTGATGAACAAAAACAGATCCAGAGACAGAGAAGCATTGATCAGACCATCAAACCTCAGAGGGAAGGTAGGGGAGAGTGGGAGTAATGGGGAAAGATCAACCAAAGGACTTGTATGTATGCATATAAGCATAACCAGTGGACACAGACACCAGGGGGGTGAGAGCATGAGTGGGTGGAGGAGTGGGAGGGCAAGGAAGGAATAAGGACACATATGTAATACCCTAATCAATAAAGCAAATAAAAAAATTGAAATATGTGCAATAACAAATGAAACAATATAAATGAATCCTCATGTTCTCATCACCCAGCAATTAATTTCAACAATTAAAATGAATTGTCAGTCTTGTGTGTCTCATGCCTATTTTCATTTCCACTTTCCATATGATTTAAAACAATTCATACATATCCTATCTAATAATAGACAAACATGGTAATTAACTGTACCTCTGGCACACTTCCCAATTGGCTAATCAGGGCGATATGCAAATTAACTGCCAACCAAGATGGCGGCCGGCAGCCAGGCAGCTGATGCGAACAGGAGGCTTGCTTGCTCCAGTGAAGGAAGAAGCCAAGGTTCCCCACCTGCTACTGCGGGCCTCTGAGCTGCAACTCTAAGCAACTATGTTGCAATTATAGAACCTAAACAAACTCCAGAAACCTGCTTTCAGCCAGCCGGGCTTCAGCCAGCAGGATCGCAACAGTGTTACAATTATAGAACAAACCCAGAGACCTGCTTTCAGCATCTGAGATCTCAGAGCTGCAGCTGAGCCTCAGAGCTAAAGCTGGCTCTCAGCTACAGTGACAGCCATAGAAGGTAAATAAATCCCAGAATAAAAAAAAGAAAAAGAAAAAAATGAGAGGTTGGGAGCTTCAGTTGCCCGCCAGCCTGAAAACAGCCCTCAGCCCCTCACCCAGACTGGCCAGGCACCCCAGTGGGGACCCCCACACTGAAGGGGGTGTGACCAGCTGCAAACAGCCTTCATCCCCTCATCCAGGCTGTCCAGGCACCCCAGTGGGGACCCCGACCATGAAGCAACACGATGGCGGCTAATTTGCATACTAAAGGCAGGCGCCAGCGGGCAAGGCTGTCTGGGACCCAGATCTGTGACCTGGCAGGTGGGGGGCAGTGCTTGAGGCTGTCGGCAGTCTGGGTCCCGGATCCATGTCCTGGCGGGCGGAGGGCAGCGCTTGAGGCTGTCTGCGGTCCTGGGACCTGGACCTGTGACCCTGCTGGGCGGGGGGCAGTGCTTAAGCCTGTCCATGGTCCCGGGAGCCGGATCTGTGACCCTGCCAGGCGCGGAGCAGTGCTTGAGGCTGTCCGTGGTCCCAGGACCCAGATCCGTGACCCTTCCCGGTGGGGCGGCAGCTCGCACAGGGGCGGATCAGCCAGGGTTGGGCAGGGCAGGATGCCTGGCTTCCGCCCAGCCCCAGTGACTCTGGGCAGGTGAGCAGCGCAGAGAGCCTCTGGATAGGGGAGGCAGGCCTGTGGAGGGTGGCTGTTTTTCCCACATGGCAGTGGTGACAGATGTGAGCGCACCAAGCAGAACCTGCAGGCTGAGATGAAGTAGCGCCTGCAGGCAGGCCATCAGCACCCGGGAGTGGCTGTGCAAGATCTGCCTCCTGGCCCAGAAGGTACAGGATCGCAGGGACAGCCACCATGGTGGGCCAGACTGATGTCCTCCTGGCTGCACCACGGGGGGTTACAGATCTGCAAAGCCAGAGGCCTCCGGTGTGCACATCCCCCCTGGCATGTGAACATCCCCCAGCACACTGTCACCCTCCCATGCCTGCAACATTTGCAAACCAAGGCATGCACAAGTTCCCCCCGCCTCTCCACCGCACTTCCATCAACCCGGTATGCCTAACACCCTCACAGGATATGCACACATCCCCTCTGAATGCGCTCACATCCTTTGGAGAGTGTCTGGGTGTTCTGGGTGCTGAGGTTGGGCGCCTGTGAGATGACAGTGAGAGGGTGGAGTGGTGATGCCCTGTTCCCACGGAGGCCAGTGCAGCTATGAGATCACCTCTGGGGGGTTAATGCAGGTGCTGAGGCAGGAGCAGGTGCAGACAAACACACCTGTTGGGCGCGGGTGACCCTCGCTGAGGTGCCTTCAGTCAGCATTCAAGATCAAGAACCCAGAGGCGGAGAGGAATTCCATCCTCTCAGTGAAACAGTGGGATAGTTGGGTGACTGTAGAGGAGGAATGTGCACTTTGGGTGCCAGCACCCACGAGCGAAGGCTGCCCTGACTGAGCCTCGCTTGCTTGGGGCTAGTGCACTCCTGCTGGGGAGTGGGTGACAGGACATGCTTTTCTGAATTAATGAGAGAAAACGATTCTCCTGCTGCCCACGAAGGTGGAAAGTGAAGTGGGGAGACATGTGGTGAGCGAGGTTCCCTGTCTGGTGGTTCCAAATCTGCTGTTGGTTTCTTTCACTGCTGACTAGAGATATACAGGGTGTCCCCTCAAAATGTACACACACTTTGAATACCTACTAATTCCAATGGTTTTAAGCATAAGAAAGAAACAACAATGGAGCTGTTATCTGTTAAATGTGTGGGCACAAAGAGGTAGTTGGACATTCCCTGAGGGGTCTCAGATTGGAGAGGGTGAAGGCCAGACTGAGGTGCCTCTTTCTCCCCCGTACCCCAGTGCACGACATTCTTGCACCGAGCTACTAGTCTACACCAATAAAAGACAAACATGCAAATTGACTGTACCCTCTCTACATCTTAATTCATGCCCACCAGCCAATCAGAGTGACTATATGCAAATTAACCCAACCTATATGGCAGCCAGCAGCCACGGAGCTGGAGCAAGCAGGAGGCTTGCTTACCCCAATGATGGAGGAAGCCAAGATGCCGTGGAGGCTCTGAGCTCCACTCGAAGCAACAAAGTTTCAATTATAGAAGGTAAATAAATCCCAGGATAAAAAAAAGAAAAGAAAAAAGGAGAGGCTGGGAGCTTCCATCACTGGAGGGGCTTGGCCAGCCTGAAAATGGCCCTCAGCCCCTCACCCAGGCTGGCCAAACCTCCATGGGGTGAGGGTCCCCTCTGGGGTGCCTGGCCAGTCTAGGTGAGGGGCTGAGGGCCGTTTTCAGGCTGGCCAAGCCCCTCCAGTGACGGAAGCTCCCAGCCTCTCTTTTTTTTCTTTTTTTTGACCAGCCTGCAAACAGCCATCAGCCTCTCACCCAGGCTGGCCAGGCACTCCAGCAGGACCCCCACCCTAATCCAGGACACGCTTCAGGGAAAACCAGCAGGCCCCCACCCATGCACCAGGCCTCTATCCTATATAATAAAAGGGTAATATGCAAACTGACCCTAACAGCAGAATGACTGGGAATGACTGGTTACTATGACACACACTGACCACCAGGGGCCAGGCGCTCAATGCAGGAGCTACCCCCCCTGGTGGTCATGAGCTCCCACATGGGGGAGCTTTGCTCAGCCACAAGCCAGGCTGATGGCTGCCAGTACAGTGGTGGTGGTGGGAGCCTCTCCTGCCTCCTCAGCAGTGCTAAGGATGTCCGACTGCAGCTTAGGACTGCTCCCCGCTGGAAAGTGGACATCCCCCAAGGGCTGCCGGGCTGCCAGAGGGATGTCTGACTTCCAGCTTGGGCCCAATCCCCCGGGGAGTGGGCCTAAGCCAACAGGTGGTCATCCCCTGAGGGGTGCCTGACTGCGAGAGGGCACAGGCCAGGCTAAGGGATCCCCCGAGTGCACAAATTTTTGTGCATCATCGGGCCTCTAGTTTTTAATAAAACAATATTGGGCATATTTTTAATAAAAACTTATTTTAAATATTTATTGAATTTATTGGGGTGACATTGGTTAATAAAATTATACATATATTTCTTTTTATTGATTTTAGAGAGAAGGGAGATAGAAAGATGCAGAGAGAAGAAAACATGGGTTTGTTGTTCCACTTTATGCATTCTTGGTTGATTCTTCTGTGTGCCCTCACAGGGGATCAAACCCAAAATCTAGCTTATCAGGACAATGCTCCAACACTGAGCTTAGGACAATGCTCTAACCACTTAGCAAGCTATCCAGGGACTAAAATTACATAGGCTTGAAGTCTACAATTATATAATAGATCATATGTATACTGTGTTGTGTGTTCACCACCCAAACTCAAGTCTCCTACCATCAGCATTTATCCTCCCTTTACCTACTTCTATCTCCTCCAACCCCCCTTCTCACATATTATCACCATACTGTTTGTGTTTATGAGGTTGTGTGGTTTGTGGGTTTTTTTTTCGCATAACGCCTTTGCCTTTTTCACAAAGCAACCCAAACTCTCATCCCTTCTGTCAGTCTGTTTTCTGTATCTATGAGTCTGTTTCTATTTCATTTATTTGTTTATTTTGTTCATTACATTCCACAAATAAGTGAAATAATATGATATTTTTCTTTCTTTGACTGGCTTATTTCACTTAGCATAGTACTTTCCAGGTTCATCCATGCTGTCACATAAGGTAAGCTTTCCTTCATTTTTATAGCCGAGTAGTATTCCATTGGGTTAATGTGCCACACCTTTTTGATCCACTCATCTCCTGATGGCCCTTGGGCTACTTCTAAATCTTGGCTATCCTAAGTAATGCTGAAATAAACATAGGTGTGTATATATTCTTTTCAGTTAATGTTTCAGTTTTCTTTGGATAGATTCCCAAAAGTGGAATTACTGGGTCATAAAGAAGTTCCAGTTTTAATTTTTTGAGGAAACTCCATTCTGTTTTCCAAAGTGGCTGCATCAATCTGCATTTCCACCCACAGTGAGTGAGGGGTCCCTTTTCTCACATCCTTGCCAAAATTGTTGTTTGTTGACATATTGATGAGCCAATCTGACAGGTGTTAGGTGATGTCTCATTGCATTTTTAAAAAACTTTATTGTTGAGACTATTACAGATGTTCCCCTTTTTACCCATATTGCCCCCTCAACACAGTTCCCACCCCACCCAAGGCCTTCACCACCCTATTGTCTGTGCACACAGGTAATGTATATTTATACAGATAAAAGCCTAAGGGACCAGCCGACGGGCCAGTAGCTATAAGACACACTGACTACCAGGGGGCAGACTTTCAATGCAGGAGCTTCCAAGCAACAACAACTCTGAAGAGTGCCCTCTCATACTCCAGGATCCCTCAGGGGATGTCAGACTGTTGGTTTCAGCCCTATCTCTGCAGGCCAGGCTGAGGGAACCCACTGGTACAAAAATCCATGCAGATAATCCCTCTCAATGGTAATCTATATATATAAAAGGCTAAGTGTTTGTCCATCACACCAGTCACTATGACATGCACTGAGCACCAGGGGGCAGATGCTCAACACAAGACCTGCCATGACTGGCACTGGCCATTTAAAAATAAACTCAACACAGACCTGGCTCCAACAAACCAACCCTTGGCTCCCCCCACGTGGGACACAAGCTCCACCATCACCCCGCAATGACACCCCATCAAATTGCAAACAATGCTGCCAAGACCCCATGGCACAAAATGCGGCCCACAGCCCAGCCCATCCTGGAAATGAGTGCAGGGTAATGATGTCTCATAGCAACGTCTGGCTTCCTCCTAGAGACTAGCCCCCTTGGAGTTTCTTCATTCAACCCAGGAACAAAACTTGCTTTATAACCAGGTGCAAACATTTTACAGTTTAACCAAATATTTGTGAAGTGTTTTCCTGTGCCTCATCTCATTTGTTCCTCAAAGAATACCTGGAGTAGGTAAATAGGAGACTTTATAGAATGCTATTTTCTTTTCATTAGCAAGACACGAACAGCAATGTTAAAATATTTCTTCTAATTAATTTTCTTTCAATGTGCATGAATCCGTGCACCAGGACACTAGTATGCATACAAGATCTTTGGTTAATCTCTTCCTGCATGCCCCTCACCCCTTCCCTCTGAGATTCATAACTCTGTTCCATGCCTCTGATTCTATGCTATCATTGGTTTATTTTGTTCACTGGATTTCTTGTTCATTTATTTTAATTTTTAGATTCAATTGTTGATAAGTATGTATTTATTGTTCATATTTTTTACTTGGTTCTATTTTTCAATTGTGGTTTTCAATTTGCATTTCTCTGATAATTAGTGACACTGAGCATCTGTTCATATGTCTATTGGTCTCTTTGGAGAGTGTCTGTTTAGATCCTTTGTCCATTTTTTAATTGGATTGCTTGTTTTTTTTGGTTATATTATACTAGTGACCTGGTGCACAATTTGTGCACATTGAAAGTAGTCTTTTTCTTCTTCTTTTTCCTCTTCTTAAAGAATACCCTTTAACATTTCATATAATTTTGGTTTTGTGGTGATGAACTCCTTTAGCTTTTTCTTGTCTGTGAAACTCTTTATCTGACCTTCAATTCTAAATGATAACTTTGCTGGATAGAATAATCTTGGTTGGAGGTCCTTGTTATTCATCACTTTGAATATTTCTTGCCACTCCCTTCTGGCCTGCAAAGTTTCTGTTGAGAAATCAGCTGCTAGTCATATGGGTGCTCCCTTAAATGTAACTAATTTCTTTTCTCTTTCTTTGCTGCTTTTAAGAATCTTTCTTTGTCTTTAACCCTTGACATTTTAATTATGATGTGTCTTGATGTGAGGAACTTTGGGTTCCTCTTGTTTGGGACTCTCTGCACTTCCTGGACTCTGTAAGTCTATTTCTTTCACCAGGTAAGGGAAGTTTTCTGTCATTATTTCTTCAAATAGGATTTCAAGATCTTGCTCTCTCTCTCTTCCCCTTCTGTCATCCCTATAATGTGAATGTTGGTAGGCTTGAAGTTGTTGAGGCATCTTATACTACCTTCATATTTTTGTGTTCTTTTTTTCTTTTTGCTCTTCTGATTGGATGTTTTTTGCTTCCTCATATTCCAAATCACTGATTTGATTTTCAAAATCCTCTCTTCTACTGTTGATTCCCTGTAAATTATTCTTTATTTCAGTGAGTGTATGTTTAATTTCTGACTGATTTTTTTTTGTCTTTGACATTCTCATTAAGATCCTTGAAAGTTTCACTAAGTACCTTGAAGTTTTCATTAATTCCCTTTAAGCTCTCATTAAGTCCCTAGAAGCTCTCATTAAGATCCTTGAGTAACCTGCCCTAGCTGATTCGGCTCAGTGGATAGAGTGTTGGCGTATGGACTGAAAGATCCTGAGTTCCATTCCATTTAAGGGCACATGCCCTGGTTGTGGGCTCAATCCCCATTGTGGAGCATGCAGGAGGCAGCTGATCAATGATTCTCTATCATCATCCATCTCTCTCTCTCTCTCTCTCTCTCTCTCTCTCTTCATCTCTTCCTCTCTGAAATCAATAAAAATATATTTTAAAAAATCCTTGCCCTTGCTGGTTTGGCTCAGTGGATAGAGTGTTGGCCTTCAGGCTGAAGGATCCCAGTTTCAATTCCAGTCAAGGGCACATGCCCAGGTTTCAGGCTTGATTCCCAATAGGGAGCATGCAGGAGGCAGCCGATCAATGATTCTCTCTCATCATTGATGTTTCTATCTCTTGCTCCCTCTACCTTTCTCTCTGGAATCAATAAAAAGATGTATTTTCTTTAAAAAAATCCTTGAATAACATTATAGCCATAGTTTTGAACTCTGTATCTAGTAGTTTGCTTGCTTCCATTTCTTTCATTTGTGACATGTTTCTTTGTCTCTGCATTTTAGCTGCTTCCCTGTGTTTGTTTCTATGTATTAGGTAAAGCTGTTATGTCTCCTGTAATTGGTAGAGTAGTCTTGTGTAGTAGGTGTCCTGTAGGGCCCATTGGTTCAGCCTCCCCAGTCACTTGAGCTTGGCACTCTAGGTGTGCCATGGTGTGGGCTGTGTTCACAATCTTATTGTAGTTGAGCTTTGAATGGCTATTGGTGTCATGAAGAGGAATTGACCCACAGGCCAATTGGCTATGTGGACCAGCTATGCCTACAACAGAAGAGCTTCTGTGCAGGAGACACCCAATGGAGCAGGACCTACTTCAGTGGGGCTTTGGTGCTCACTGAGTCTGCACCTTGAGTGTGTTGCTTGTGGATGTGTAGAGTTATAATCTGGTGTGGTCTGAAACTGTCCACTGGATGCATTGGCTCTTGGGCCTCCAGGGAGGTTCAAAGTCACCCACTGCCTGGGGCCACCTGTCAGGAGCTACAGAGAGAGCTACAGATTTCTGCTACTTGTATTGGTCTAGGAAATGCCCAGGTGAAGCCCAGCTGTGATCAAGGCGGGCTGGTGCTAGTTCTAGGTTTTGAGCCTTTTATTGATAGGTTTGAGGCATGCTGATGCTAGCTTCTGCTTGTTTGAGAGATTTTAGCAAAGTCTGCAGCCTGAACCAGGACAGGCCATTCATATGGAAAAGCCTCTGCAAACAGCTTGGGTGGAGCTGCAAATTGGATGGGGCAGAGCCTCAGGGAATCAACCAGGAAAGAATAAACAGTGTGGGCCATGTTGATGGAAACTCAGCTATGTCTGCCAGTCATCTCTGGGATGGGGGAGGTCCTAGCACAGGAACAATGACACCTGTGAGCACCCCTGTCTGATAGAAAGATGCCCCGAGTTCCTGCCCTAATGCCAAACAGTCCAATTCCTCCCCCTATGTCCCTGAATTCCCTCAAAGCTGCTGCCTAGTGCTGGAGCTCAGAGGACGTGGGACCATGTAAGTTCATGTATGGGCCTTTTAAGAGCAACACCTAGAACTCCAGCAGCCTCTATATCATTCAGCCATAATCCCCAACCTGAAGTTATGACGACTTCTCTTCCAAGCTCTGGAACCCTGGGCTGAAGTTCTGGTGGGGGGCAGGGACCCCCTTCTTCTCACAGGAGGCCTTGGAGATATCCCTTCCAATTAAAAAAAAAAATGCCACACGTGGTGTTGGACTGGCCTGTTCCACACCGCTGCCCTCCTGTCAATCTCAAGGTGCTTTCTTCTTTACTTTTCTAGTTGTAGGATTTCCATTCAGACAGATTTCAAGTGGTTCTGAATGATGGTTTTCTATATTTTAGCTATAATTTTGATGTGATTGTGGGAGGTGGCAAGTATCAGCATTTACCTATGCCACCATTTTGGTTCTATTTTTCAATTGTGGTTTTCAATTCGCATTTCTCTGATAATTAGTGACACTGAGCATCTTTTCATATGTCTATTGGTCTTTTTGGAGAGTGTCTGTTCAGATCCCTTGTCCATTTTTTAATTGGATTGCTTCTGTTTTTTGGTTATACTATACTAGTGACCCGGTGCACAATTTGTGCACATTGAAAGAAAACTAATGAGAAGGTGGCCGGTCGGGCGGGACTGGGTGAGATGGGCTGAACATGCCCTGGAGCAAACCTCTTGTGGCCCCTCCCCAGCCGGGCGCACCTGGGGCAGTGCCATGGCTTGCAGGGTGTCTGCGGAGTGAGTAGGGTCCCCCTGGCAGGTGGGGTCCCTCGAATTGGCCTGTGGAGATCAGGTTGAAACCAGCTCTCCGACACCCACCGAGGGGTTCCAGAGTGCAAGAGCTCCCTCCTCTCTGGTTGCAGGGTGAATCCCTCCTCTCTGGTTGCAGGGTGAATCCCGGGAGAACTGCGGCTGCCAAGTTAAGGCAACTTGGCAGCTCCTTCATTGAGCACCTGCCCCACAGTGGTCAGTGCATGTCATACCTCCCTGCTGGTCATATGATTGCTTAGCCCAGTGGTTCTCAACCTTCCTAATGCCGTGACCCTTTCATACAGTTCCTCATGTTATGGTGACCCCCAACCATAAAATTATTTTTGTTGCTACTTCATAACTGTAATTTTGCTACTGTTATGAATCATAATGTAAATATCTGATATGCAGGATATATTTTCATTGTTACAAATTGAACATAATCAAAGCATAGTGATTAATCACAAAAACAATATGTAATTATATATGTGTTTTCTGATGGTCTTAGGTGACCCCCATGAAAGGGTCGTTCAACCCCCAAAGAGGTTGTGACCCACAGGTTAAGAACCTCTGGGTTAGCCTTTTACATACCAGGTGTACCAGTTAATAATGCAGATTTTGTAATCAAAGAAAACATGAGAATTTCAAGAGAAACATCAGAAGTGCTTTATTCAAAGTAAAGTCCATCTCTAGCTACACATTTCCCCCATCTTTCAGGTAATTTGTGGATACCGTCCCAATAGAACTTTTCTTGTTTTGAGGCAGACCATTCAGAGACCCAATTTTCCACTTCTTCGTATGTTTTGAAGTGCTGCTCAGAAACTGCGTGTGCCATCGATCAGAACAAGTGGTAATGTGAAGGAGCAAGGTCTGGTGAATACAGTTGGGTGGGTTAATACTTCCCAGGCAAGATCTTTTAACATGACTTAAACTGGTTTTGAAGTGTGTGATGGTGCTTTATCATGAAGCAAAATTACTTTGCCATGTCTTCTGGCCCATTCTGGTTGTTTCATGATCAAAGGGTGGTTCAAATGAATTATTTGTTGTCAGTAGCAATTAGTATTAATGGTTTAACCTGGTTTTAGAAGCTCATAATACACCACACCTTCCTGATCCCACCAAACGCAGAGCATTGTCTTCTTTCCGAAGCGATTTGGCCTTGCAGTCAATGTTGATGGTTGACCTGGACCAACCCATGATTTTGTGCATTTGGGAGTCTCAAAATAACCCACTTTTCATCGCCAGTCACAATTCAATGCAAAAAAGACTTTCTTTTGTGCCATTGAAGCAACATTTTACTGATAACTTTTCAGTTTTCCATTTGTCTTTCGTTCAGTTGATGTGGCACCCATTTTCCTTCCTTTAAAATCTTTCCTTGTAAACCATTGGAAATTGTTTACTGAGCAACATTTAATCTTTCTGCAAGTTGTTTTTGAGTTTGACACACATCTTCATCCAATAATGCTTGTAATTGTTGGTCTTCAAACTTTTTTGGTTGACCTGGAAATTATTTGTCTTTCACATCGAAATCATCACTTACAAAGCATTTAAACCAGCGTTCACAAATATCTTGAGATGGAGCATGTTCACCATAAGCTTCCCGAAGTATACAATAACTTCCAGCACTTTTCTTCAAAATAAAGTAATGAATTAAAACTTCCCACAAATGCTCTTTTATGGGCAGGAAATTGGATATTTTTAAACTTAAAAATATCTATGATGTTAACACCTTCAGCAAATTTGACATATGAATTTTTGAAGCTTGCTGTCAATACAACAAAATAGCATACATATCAAATTGCATATATATCAACATATGTGTAACTCCATCTATTGAAAAAAATCTGCATTATTAACCAGTTCACCTGATATATAGATAAATTTTGTATTTATATAAGTAATTTATAAATTTTGGAAATTAACCCCTTATTAGATGTATTATTGGCAAATATGTTTTCCTATTCAGTGCGTTGTCTTGTCATTTTGTTTACTATGCAAAACCTTTTTTGTTGGATGTAGTTCTATTTCTTTACTTTTCCTTTTGTTTCCCTTGTCTGAGGAGACATAACAGAAAAAAGTAATGTTACAATAAATGTCAGAGATTTTAATGCCTATATTTTCTTCTAAGAATATTATGCTTTCAAATCTTATATTTAAGTCTTTAATCTGTTTTGAGTTTATTCTTGTGAATGATGAAAAAGGTGGTCTAATTTCATTTTTTTACACATATATGTCCAATTTTCCCAATGCCATTTATGAAATAGATTGTCTTTATCCATGGTATCTTTCTGCCTCTTTTGTCACATATGAATTGATCATAAAGGTATGGGCTTATTTCTGGGCTCCCTATTCTATTCCATTGATCTATATATCTGTTCTTATGCCAGTACCATACTGTTTTGATTACTATGGCATTGTAGGATAGTTTGATATTAGGTAGCATGATCCCTCCAACTTTGTTCTTGTTTCTCAAGATTGCTGTGACTATTCAGAGTCTTTTGCGATTTTATGTAAAGTTTTGGATTATTTGTTCTAGTTCTCTGAAATATGTCATTGGTATGTAGATAGGCATTGCATTGAAACTTCAAATTGCTCTGGGTAGTGTGAACATTTTAATGATATTCATTCTTCCTGTCCATAAACTCGGTATATGCTTCCACTTATTTGTATTTTCTTCAGCTTCTTTCTTCAGAGTCTTGTAATTTTCTGAACAAGGGACGTTTACCTCCTTGGTTAAATTTATTCCTACTTACCTTAATTTTTGTTGCAATTGTAAATGAAATTGTTTTCTGAGTTTCCCTTTCTGATAGTTCATTATCTATATAGTAGTGGCCTGGTGCATGGGGGGAGGGGCTTCCCTCAGGCCAGCCTGCACCCTGTCCAATCAAGGACCCCTTGGGGGATGTCCGACCACAGGGATCAGGCCTAAACCGTTGGTCAAACATCCCTCTCACAATCTGGAACTGCTGGCTCCTAACTGCTCACTTGTTGGCCTGCCTGATCAACCCTAACTGCCTCTGCCTACCTGCCTGATCGCTCCTAACTGCCTCTGCCTGCCTGGCTGATCGTCCCTAACTGCCCTCCCCTGCTGGCTTGATCATGCTCCCCACTGCCTCTGCCTGCCTAAACAACCCAATGACCTTTCCCTGCCATCCTGATCTTGCTCCTAACTGCCCTCCCCTGCTGGCCTGATCGCCCCTAACTGCCTCTACCTTGGCCCCCACCACCATGGATTTGTCAGGAAGGAAGTCGGATGTCTGGAAGATGGCCGGTTGACCCAGTCTAATTAGCATATTACCCTTTTATTAGTATAGACTAGAGGCCCGATGTACAAAATTCGTGCAAGGGCCTCGGCTCTCACAGCCACGGCAGCTTGCCTAGAACCTCACAGCCCCAGCTTTGTCCAGAAGATCATTTGGCTGTCTGGTATAATTAGCATATTAAGCTTTTATTATTATAGACTATGGGCCCAGTGCAAGAATTCATGTACCTTGAAAGGAACTGGAGACTGTGAGACTCTGGTGGGCACAGGGGTGGGTATCAGCACATCCTTCATGCCCCCACCCAGCCCTTCCCGCTGCAGCCCCCAGTCCCCTGCCTGCCAGCAGCCCTGCTCACAATGCCTCCGCCTCCACGCCCACATGCTGATGGTGCCAGCACCACTCGTACCTGCTGACAGCACCGAACAATCAGGACCAGTGCTGGGCACCAGTAGCAGTTATGAGCAGTGGATCCAGTGTCAGCTGTGGGTTCGAGTGTGGCTGGTGCTGGCAGTGGGTGTGAGCAGTGGCTCCAATGGTGGCAGCGAGTGCTAGAGGCGGCTGCTGGCCCCAATCGCCAACTCAGGAACAAGGGGAGGTAGAGAAGCCCTGAGAGGCAATTGGGGCCAGCAGCCCCTGCTTGAACCCATTGATGGCGCCAAGTGATCGGGGCCAGCCCCAGGCACCAGCAGTAGGTATGAGCACTGGGGGGGGACCGTGGTGCACAAGAGCAAACAATTTTCAGTAATCACCAGAGGCTTGCCCTGATGACAGCAATAGGAGCCCCACCTTGATCTGGTGCCCCAGCTCACCTGCTCCACCACCCTGCTGTGGCAAACGCCCACCATGTTCAGGTGCATCCCTTGGTGGTCATAGCGACGACCAGTTGTTCAGTTTTTCCACCGTTTGGTCTATTTGCATATTAGCCTTTTATTATCCTACTAGAGGCCTGGTGCATGAAATTTGTTCATGGGGGGTGTCCCTCAGCCCAGCCTGTACCCTCTCCAATCTGGGATCCCTCAGGGGATGTCCAATGGCTCCTTTAGGCCTGATCCCTGCTGACTCCTAACCACTCGCCTGCCTGCCAGCCTGATTGCCCCTTAACTGCTCCCCTCCCGTCCTGAGTGATGCCTAACTGCTCCCCTGCCAGCCTGATCGTTCCCAACTGCCCTCCCCTGCCAGCCAGATCGCCCTCAACTTCCCACCCCTGCCAGCCCGATCATCCGCAACTGCCCTCCCCTGTTGGCCTGATTGCCCACACTGCCCTCCACTGCCACGACCCGCATCCTCCACTGGGACCCGCCTCTGCCATGGGAGGTGGTGGAGACGCTGGGACCTGCCTCCGCCGCACCACACAGAGTCGCAGGACCGCCAGGCTTCACTGCATGTAATGGCCACCGGTCCCTGATTCCACTGTGCACATGGCCATCTTGTGGTAGCCATCTTGTGGCTGTGACGATGTCATGCATGAGGGCCACCTAGGTTTTTATTAGTATAAACTAGGAACTCAGTGCACAAATTCATGCATCTTGAAAAAAACTGTGGCCACGAGGCTGCGGTGGGCACGGGGGCAGGTCTCAGCCCATCCACCATGCCCCCACCAGGCCCCTCCCACTGCGGCCTCCAGGCCCCTGTTTGCTGGCAGTCCCGCTACTGTTGCCACTGCTCTCACACATTAACAGTACTGGCCCTACACTCACCCACTGATGGCATGGAGTGATTGTGGCCGGTGCCAGCAGTGTGTGTGAGTGGGGCCACAGTGCTGTCAAAGGATGCAAGTGGTGGCTGCTGCCTCATTCCCACCTCAGGGGCAGGGGGAGGTGGAGAAGCCCTCAGGGGTGGTCAGGGCCAGCAGTCACCACTCACACCTGCTGACAGTGTTGAGTGCTTGAGACCAGTGCTGGGCACTGGCAGTGGGTGTGAGCAGGGCCAGCACTAGCAGCACTTGCAAGCGCCCATCAGGACTGTGGCACATGGGAGCAACGAATTTTCAGTAACTACCAGAGGCCCTTCCCAAAGACAGCAACTGTAGCCCTGTCTTGGTCTGGAGCTCCCAGTCACCTGCTCTGCCATCGTGTCACGGCTGATGCCCACCATGTTCCCTGTTCTGCCGTCTGCTGCTGATGCGAGCCATGTTCCGCACTTGCCCCCTGGTGGTCAGTGCACAACCAGTTGTTCAGTTCTTCATTTGTTCGGTTGTTCCCTCATTTGGTCTATTTGCATATTAGGGTTTATATACAGATAGATAGATATAATAAAAGGCTAATATGCAAATTGACCAAAGGCGGAACAACCAGTTGCTATGATGCGCACTGACTACCAGGGGCAGATGCACAATGCAGGAGCTGCCCTGGTGGTCAATGTGCTCCCACAGGGGAAGTACCGCTCAGCCAGAAGTTGGGCTGATGGTTGGCAAGCACAGCGGGGTTTAAAGGAGTCTTTCCCACCTCCGCAGCTGTGCTAAGGATATTCGACTGAAGGCTTAGGCCTGCTCCTCCCAGACTGCGAAAGGGTGCAGGCTAGGCTGAGGGACCTCCCCACCCCTGAGTACAAGAATTTTGTGCACCAGACTTCTGGTATCCTATCTAATAAAAGAGAAACATGGTAATTAGCATATGACCGCTACCCTTCCCATTGGCTAATCAGGGCGATATGCAAATTAACTGCCAGCCAAGATGGAGGCCAGCAGCCAGGCAGCTTGAAGCTAACATGAGGCTTGCTTGCTTCAGTGACGGAGGAAACCAACGTTCCCCACCTGCCTTGCCGGCCTCTGAGCCTGCAGTTTGAAACATTGTAACAAATATAGAAGCTAAACAAAATCCCAGAAACCTGCTTTCAGCGAGCCGGGATCTCAGAGCTGGAGTTATACATTGTTTCGATTATAGAACCCAAACAAACCAGATACCTGCTTTCAGCAGCAGAGGCCTCAGAACTGGAGCCAGAGCTAAAGATGGCCCAGAATAAAAAAAATTAAAAAAAAAGGAACAGCTCAGAGCTTCAGCCCTCAGCCCCTCACCCAGATTGGCCAGGCACCCCAGTGGGGACCCCCACCCTGAAGGGTGTGTCACCAGCTGCAAACAGCCATCATCCCCTCACCCAGGCTGGCAGGCACCCCAGTGGGGACCCCCACCCTGAAGGGTGTGTGACCAGCTGCAAACAGCCATCATCCCCTCACCCAGGCTGGCCAGGCACCCCAGTGGGGACCCCTACCCTGATCCAGGACACCCTTCAGGGCAAACCAGCCAGCCCTGCCCATGCACCAGGCCTCTATCCTATATAGTAAAAGGGTAATATGCCTCCCGGCACTGGGATCAGCATGACAGTGGGCAGCACCCAAATCCCCTGATCGCCCTGAGGCTCTGTGTGTGACAGAGGGCAGGGCCACAACCTCCTGATCAGCCCTGCTCTGTGCCTGATATGGGGGAGCTCCCCAACCCCCTGATCACCCTGCGGCTCTGTGTGTGACAGGGTGCGGAGCCCCAACCCCTGGATTGGCCCTGCTCTGTGCATGACAGGGGGTGGCGCCACAACCTCCCCATCGACCCTGCTTTGAGTGTGACAGGGGACGGTGCCCCAACCCCCCAATCGGCCCTACCCTGAGCGTGACTGAGGGTGGCATTGCAACCTCCCAATCTGCCCTGCTCTGTGCATGACAGGGGGCGGCACCCCAAATCCCCTATCGGCCCTGCTCTGAGCCCGACCAGGGGCTGCACCTAGGGATTGGGCCTGCCCTCTGCCACCCGGGAGAAGGCCTAAGCTAGCAGGGCGTTATCTCCCGAGGGGTCCCAGACTGCGAGAGGGCACAGGCCAGGCTGAGGGACCCCCCCTTCCCCCCGAGTGCACAAATTTTTGTGCACCGGGCCTCTAGTAAGATATAAAAGCCTAAGCCACTGAACAACCAAATGATCAAATGACTGAATGATGCTCACTATGATGGGCACTGACCACCAGGGGGCTGACACTCAACACAGGAGCTGTCCCCTGGTGGTCAGTGTGCTCCCGCAGCCAACTTCCTGAGGCTCCTCCCCCCACTCAGCTGGCCCTGATGGCCCCAATTGGGCTGGCAGGCCAAACTCCTATGGCTCCTCTCCCTGGATGGCCAACCTCCCAGGCCCCAATTGGCCCCTATCGCCAGCCATCCTGATAGACCTCATCCATGCATGAATTCGTGCACCGGGTCTTTAGTTGATGTATAAAAATGTAATTGATCTGGATATTTATTTTGTATCCTGCCTGCTACTTTACTGAAATCACTTATCAGTGCTATTAGTTTTCTTATGGAATCTTTAGGGTTCTCTATTTATAGTATCATGTCCTCAAATAATGTCAGTTTTATTTCTTCTGCTCCTATTCGGATGCCTCTTATTCTTTCTTTTTCTTGTCTGATTGCCGTGGCTAGGACTTCCAGTACTATGTTGAATAAGAGTGGTGAAAGCATACGTTCTTATCTTGTTCCAATCTAAGAGGAAACACTTTTAGCTTTTGCCCATTGAGTATGATGTTGACTGTAGGTTTGTCATATATAGCTTTTATTACACTGAGGTATGTTTCCTTTATTCCCAATTTGCTGATAATTATTATCATAAATGGTTTCTGGGTCTTATCAAATACTTTTTCTGCATCTATTGATGCAATCATGTTATTTGTATCCTTCATTTTCTTTACATGGTGAATCACATTTATTGATTTGTGGATATTGCATCAAACCAGTATCCTCGGAATAAATCCCACTTGACCATGGTGTGTGATCTTTTGAACGTATTGATGGATTTGCTTCATTGATATTTTCTTGAGGATTTCAACATCTATATTCACCAGTGATATTGGCCTATAATTTTCATTTTTTGTATAATCTTTCTCTGGTTTTAGAATTTGCTTAATGCTGGCTTCAAAAAATTAGAATGGGAGTATTCCCTCCTCTTGACTTTTTGGAATACTTTGAGAAGGATACATGTTAGTGATTCTTTGAATGCTTGGTAATATTCTCCTGTAATGCCATTGGTCCCAGACTTAGTTTTGGGGAGTTATTTTCATTACTGCTTTAATTTAATTAGTTATAATCAGTCTTTTCAGGTTTTCTGATTCTCCCTGATTGAGTTATGGAAGGTTATTTTTGCATATAAAATTCTAGGTTTGTGCTTTTTTCTTTCAAAATTGTACACATTTAACCACCCCCCCCCTCCCCGCCTTCTTGTTGCATAATTTCTCGTGGTAAATCTATTATATTTTTATCTTTTTTGTTGTTTTCTGGCTCTGTCAAGGCTTTCTCTCTTTAAATTTCTGCAGTTTGAAGATTATACACCTAATTATATAACTTGTAATATTTATCCTGCACAGTATTTTCTGAAAGATCTAGATTGGTGAATATTTTTCTGTCAGTTTGAAAATTATTAGTCATTATTAATGAAAATAGTTGCATCTATTATTGTATACCTGTAGAAATTGTCTCACACTTCTTGGTTATTCTGTTCTGTCTGTCATTCCTTTTTCTCTCTGCATTTGACTTGGGGGAGCTTCTATTGACCTACCTTCAAGCTCTCTGATTCTTTCCTCAGCTGTGTCAGGTTTGCTAATGTGCCCATCAAAGGGATTCTTCAGTTTTGCCACAATGTTATTGATTTACATCATTTCCATTTGATTCTTTCTCCAAGTGTCTATCTCTCTGCTTACATTACCCATCTGTTCTTGTATGCTGTCTACTTTTTCCTTGAGAATTCTTAACCTATTAATCATAGTTATTTGAAATTTCCTGTTCAATAATTTCAACATCTGGGTCATATTTGATGCTGGTTCTGATGATTATTTTGTCACTTAAAATTGTGCGATTTTCCTTGCCTTTTTGCATGACTTATAATTATTTTGTTGAAAACTGGATATTTTATGTTCAGAAGTAAAACAGGCAAATAGAACATTAGTGTGAGAATTTATGCAAATCTGTCTGGAAAAGGGGGAAGGTTTTAATGTATAATATACCCATGCACATAGGAGATTTTCTTTTCTTTTAGGGCCTTTGTTTCTGTCTCCCCTCTTGACTTTGAGCTTCCCTAGTATTCCTCCTCAGTCCCTGTCATGCAGTGTCCCTAGTTGTAAACCATTGTTCTTGCAAGGGTAGTGAAATGTAGAGGGGTTAGAGGAAGGGGTTGTTGTGTAATATCTGATGAAATCTCAGTCCTTTAGTGGACCTGTCCTCAGGGCTGCCACCTTCTAGCTTGTTTTTTGCAGGTGTACATTTTTTTTTTTTTGCTTCACCTATTCCCTTCCGTGGCTATAGAGATCCCAATCCATTTCCTTGATGTTTTAATCTCCATTAACTGTGATTTTCCCCTTTAGGTGAGACAGAGAGGCTAGAGAAGGCCACAAGGGAGAGAAGGCCTTCTTAGCTGGAATAACACTCTGGTATCTTTTCTCCCTGTACAGTAGGCCTTCGATATCTAGAATGCCTTGGGAGTATCTCAAAAGGAGTATGTTTCTCCTCAATCTGCCTGAGCCATGGGGACTTGCTCAGGCCCTCACCATGAGAACCTGATGAGATTACTTGGGATCAGCCCTCAAAACTGTGGTCACCCATGGGAATGCTGCCCCTAGAAGTTCCTGACTTCACAGTAATCAATACACTGCCTCCAGCAATTTGTCAAAATTACCATGTAAGTGTGCCTACCAGTTTATGACTGGAGCAGCTCCTGCTCCAGATAAGCAACCTGGACTGTTTCTTTCTGAATGCACATGCCTGTCTAGATTCTTGGGTGGTTACTGGTGAGTGTATGAAAATCCTTGATGTTCAGCCCCCTGGTGAGCTCAGTGGTTGACCATCAACCTATGAGCCAGGAGGTCATGGTTCCATTCCCGGTCAGGGCATATGCACAGGTTGTGGGCTCAATTCCCAGTAGGGGGCATGCAGGAGGCAGCCAATTAGTGATGTTCTCTCACCATTCATATTTCTATCTCTCTCTCCCTCTCCTTTCCTCTTGGAAATCAATACAAATATATTTTAAAAGATTAAAAGAAAACTCACTGATTTTCAAGTTCTCCAGCTTTTTCTTATTATAAGAAGAGGAATGGAAAATTCCAACCTCTTTAAATGTTGAAATCTAGATTTTTCAATTTATTTTATTCAGTGACTTTTTAAAATTAACATATAATTCTAAGATTTTATCCTTAGGCTCTTTTGAATTTTCTTTCTTTGCTTGCCTTTTTCATTTGTTACCTTTTAATTTTGTTGTGTCCTGTTTAGATGATCTTTGCATAATCCAAAGTCAAAAAGATTTTCTATGTACACATAAATATAGTCTGTGAATAATGACAGTTTCTTTTTTAACCCATGTAATTGCATTTTTTTTTATTAAATACTGTGGTTCAGATTTCCCAGTACAGCACTGGAACATAGCGGTACTGGGAATGTTCCTTTCTTCTTACTGTTCTCATCAGGAGAATTCAATACTTCAGTCAGTATGATGTTTATAGTAGATTTTTTTGACACCTTTATATTTCTAATTCGCTAAAAGTTTCTCTTTCTTAATAATAAAAAATATTTTTGTTAAAGTCTTTTTCTAAATGTCTTAGGATGATGATACGTTATGTTCCTGTTTTATATTGATACAGTGGGTCCCATTGATGATTTTTTGAATGCCATGCCAATCTTTCATTTCTAGAATAAAACTGACTTAATTTTCATATGCTACCTTGTTTATACAAATTGGATTTGGTTTGACAATATTTAATTTAGGGCTTAAAAATCTATATTGAAGAAAGATGTGGCCAATTGTTTTTCTCCTTACCATGCCTTTTTTTGGGTTTTGATATCATATTATCCTGGCCTCATAGAAGTTATTTCTTTCTCCTATTTTTTTTTTTATTGTTGAGAAGATTCTGTGTCTAATTGGTGGTGAGCCTACCTGAAATATCTACTAATGGAAATATGTTAAAAATCTTCTAGTATTTTTAGATCATATGTAGTGCACTTTTTTTCCTGTCAATTTTTACTTTACATATTTTTGAGGCTATGATATTAGGTGTAAACAAACTTAGAATTTGTATAATTTCCTGGTGTATAATCCTTTTTTTTTATTATGAGATATTTTTATTTTTCTCCATTAAATGCTTTTTCCATGAGAAACTGCTGTAATATTGTTATAGCTGGATAAGCTATACTTCTGACAAAAGAAGTGCATCCTTTGTTTTTAATTGATTGTATGATTGTGAACTTCAAAAACTTTGGAAATATAATAGAGTATTGTAAAAATTTTATTTTTAAATGAGAATATTATGTAATATTAAAAATCTTATATCAGTTCATTATTATTTCTTTTAACCTGAGAATTTGATTACTCATTACTTTTTATTCATGCTGCAGCCTCCTAAGCCCACTACTCAACTCAGTTAAAAGTCTGCGATGCCCCCTCACTCTCTGAAGTCCATCCCCCTGACCCCCCACAAGGTCACCAGTCTCCTGAGCCTTATGTTTCTCATGTTCTTGATTTTTAAAAAACGTAGTTTTATTTTCTTTGTATGATAGCAATAATATTCATATACCTACTTAGGACCAATGTGTGGTAGGCAGTTAGATAGGCATGAGCAGAGCAAGGACAATGAGCCAACCACAGAAGGTCACCAGGGTTGAAAGCCCCAGATGCTCAGCAAAGGACAATTGTAGGGTGGGACCTCATCACAGAGCGACCTTCCACCCCTGGCATGTTGCTGGCCATGCAGCTTGGACCCCCTGACCTCTCATGTTACTGGTCATTTAGTTTAGACTCACTAACCTTTCCTCCCGAGAGTAACATCGAGGGTTCAGTTGTGTTTCAGCTCCAGGCCCAGAAACACAGCAAAACCAGACAAGCAAGAGGATGGCTTACCTCAGGGCCAGCCTGGTGCCAACCAATCAATCAAAGGAGACGCTGACCCTGAAAGGACACACCTGAAAAGCTGCTGACTATCCTATTGCGCTCTTCCCCGGGGCCTCCCCTAAAATCTCCACCTTAGGACAGAGGAAGGGGACCAGGCGCACCCTCCCTCCTGGGAGCTGGCCTGCCCATGCATCCCCTCCCCCACCTCAGGTTGCCTTTACCGCCCTCACTCCCAAGCTCCAAGGGCCATTCCTTTGCCTCTCTAACTGGTTTCCTCAGCCCACCTCTTTTACAATTACTGCTTCTACCTCTGTGATTTTTAGAATAAATGTTCTTATAGTTTGAGTCTTGGCTCTGATGTCTTTCCTAGCCAGATTCAAGTACTGAGGTTGCTGAACCCAGGTCTGGTCTGACCCCACTGTCACACACCTGGTGCTGTCACCCTGCCCCCAACAAATGGGGCATTAGGAAACAATTCAGGGCTGCTGAGAGGAAAACATCCTCTCTTCCCACAAGAACTGTGGAAAATACCCATTTTCTTTCTCAAAGGAGGTTTGCGAGAAAGCCTGTCAAACCATAAGAGAAGTTACCTCAGTGTTAGTCTATGGAAAACAAGGCTGAGGAGAAAAAAGAAAAAAGCAGTTAATGCCCACTACGCCCTTGGAAAATACTAGGTCTGCCGTGCCCTGTAGTCTCCCTGTGCGTGTGTTGTTTTGTGTACTTGAATCAATGCACTCCAGGACCTCCGTTTTCCCCTTCAGTTTGCGTTGGTTTGGGGTTTCTGTAACTAAAAACTGTCAAACATGCGCAGTTAGTTACTCAATGTGGGATCTGTCAAGTCCTAGTAAAGAGCTGGCCCTGCAATTCCATACTGCCGAAGTATGTACACATGACAGCATACTCTCTTCAGGCAGGGGAACCCTAGTTCACCGCTGGTGGGAATGTAGACTGGTGCAGCCACTATGGAAAACAGCATGGGGTTTCCTCAAAATATTAAATATGGAGCTGCCATTTGCCCCAGTGATCCTGTTACAGAGAACCGGAATAAATCAAGCAATGCCCAGAGAGTTTGGAGTCACACTTTATTCACTGCAGTGGGCTTAGAGAACATGAATTCAAATCCTGAGCAGAGCTACAAGCAGAACTTCCCTTTTTATTAAAGAGCCAGCCCTATGTGTGCTTAGCGGTTATCTTGCTGGTGGCCTTGAAAACATTACAGTTCTATCCAATTAAAAAATACACTTTGCATAGCATTGAGAGTATGGGCGTATCTAGTCTCTGCCCTACAAGGTCAGACAGCTAAGTTTATCTTCCTCATTATTCAAGCAGGCTAAAGCAGGCTAGAAAGCAAAGTTATTTTTTTAGAATAAGAGGCCATCTAAAGAATAGCAGAGAATTCCAAACAGTAGTTTTACAAAATAGGGGTTAGCCTTCTCAATCCCACTTCTAGGAATATATCCTAAGAAACCCAAAGCACCAATCAGAAAGAATATAGGTACCCCTATGTTCATAGCAGTGTTATTTACAATAGCTAAGATCTGGAAACAGCCCAAGTGCCCATCATTAGATGAGTGGATAAAAATGATGTGGTACATTTACACCATGGGATACTTATGCAGCAGAAAATAAGAAGTTTCTCTTGTCCCATTGACCCCTTCTAGCCAGCCCCTGTGTCCATGGGTTATGCATGGATGGACCTGGAGAGTATTATGCTGAGCAAAATAAGCCAGAGAAAGACAATTCACTCACATGTGGAATCTAATGAAAAAAATAAACTGTTGAACAAAATAGATCAGAGACATACAGTGGAAGCATAGGACAAACTGTGGAATCTCAGAGGGTAGGTGGGATAGGTGAGGGGGAAAGACCAGCCAAAGAACTTGTATGCATAACCCATGGACACTGAAAATAGGGTGGTGAAGACCAGTGGGAGACAGGGGCTGGCAAGAAGGGGTCAATGGGGCAAAAAATGGGACATATGTAATGCCTTCGCCAATAAAGATTTTTAAAAACATTCAAGTATACTCCTTTTCCACCTCTCCCTCCCTCCCCGACCCATTCCCTACTCTGAGCTCTGCCTCCGGTCTCATTTCATATAAGATGCAGGTGTGCCTATTTCAGCAACAAAGAGTCAGAATAAGCCACTCGCCCTTGAGCAGCAGGCTGTGGACAGAGAAGGTTGTTTGCCTGAGAGAAAATGCCCCCATGTGGTAACTGCACTGGCCATTGTCCCCCAGTCACCATGATGCGGTTTCGTGTTCCCCGTGTTCCTGGAGGGTATTCAGGGATCCTAGAAGCATGTACAGGAATCTTTGCTAATCCCTGTCCTTTCTGTGCCTATCATTGCAGCTATCATGCCCGTGTGTAGGGTAACCAGGGAATTCATCATCCAACACAGAATACTTTAAGAGGTAAAGGGAAGGGGCCTATTAATAATTATTCCAGATCTGCAAGTGAAAACGGAGACTGCCCCGGGAAACCTGGAATGAATGGCCACTGTACCCGTGAGTGTTCCTGAGAAGATGCGGAAGGAGCCTAGGAACCACCAGCACTCCTCCTACCCGTGTTCCGCCTGTTTCTTCTTTAAAGACAGTGGAGCCTTTTGATTTCCATCATCTCTCACTTCGAATACATAGTCTCTCCACACAAGTGGATTAATATTATTTTTATTATTTATAAATCAGCAAATGGAAATTCCAAATGGGAAAATACAACTAACTGTTGTATGAATGGAAGTGGGACAGTGGGGTGAGGAGGTGGGGGGACTGGAACGCAAGGCTGATTTTGCAGGCTAATGAGTGCTCTGTCCACAATACATTCACAAGCTAGAAGGGAAGCAGGCGAGCCACTTGATTTGGGGTGGGGTACGGGATATGGAGGCCCCTTGTTCAAAATGCAGGAAAGAAATGCGGGGAAGGGCCCTGAAATATAGAGCTCTCCCTTTGCCCTTGGTCTCTCTCTCTCAGCCTTCATGGTGGTTTTTATTTAGACTCAATAAAACTTTTGCACTTGGAGAAGAATTTATTTTAGGTGCCAATCAAGGATAAACACAAATATTATGTATTTCAGAAGAAGCATTCCATTTTATTTTAATAGTTCTTGAGTTTAAAAAACAGAAATGATGCATATGGTTTTATGGACAGTTTCAACTGTTTTCCTTTGTTTCAGTTAGAAAAGTAATCTTGACAAGAACACTGATAAAATAGCTCATTGCTCACCATCTGATTCATTTTACAGAAATCAATAACCAAACAGGACTTTGCACTATAAATTTGTTCATCAGAATTACGGAGGGCAAAGTTCACTGACAGGCAGGAGTCTGCATACATATCAAGGTCATAAATCACGTTGTAAGAGAGTACCAGCAGCGTTAAATCTGTGCACCTGATCCTATGAAGGTGAGGCCCATAAATAGAAGCAGGGGAAGTGAATGAGTAAGTTGGTGTTTGAAAACAAAACTAAAAACAGATCCTGATTTCTCCCCATGCTTCTACCCTTGGCTAGAAATGAGTACATCTTTATCCTGCACTTCTACTTCCGGCGGTGAAAAAACAATGAGAACAGAAGTAGGAATAGATGGAAATTATAATGCAGTGGGAATCAGATGCATTCATAGCAACACCAACATGAAAATATACATATCCTGTGTGTGTCCAGTTTTTTCTTCCTATAACCTACATTTCAACATTCCTACTGCACGTGATGTAAAGACTACTGCCTCATCTCAGTTCCACAAGGAGAACAGCAGCAGACAGGACTGCAGAACTGAAATTGGAGAGGCGCTTCACAGCCACTTTCAGTTCGATAAAGTTGAAAACACCTAAGAACTGAGACACTTTACAGTTTGTACTATATTTCTAAGGTGTTTGTGGAGAAAGTTCACTTAGATTTAATCCAGCAGCTATCAAACAGGGAAGTGTTTATCTGTGCCCATCCATTTCAACACACAAATGAAAGGAGGCCTGGGCGCCAAGCTGTAGCCAATCCTAAAACCGCAAGCACGTGTTGTTGGGAGGCTGGTTGTGGTCCAGCTGCTCCTGGATGGAGCCGGGCACTCTCCCATCTGGAGAGCAGAGAGCATGGTGAAGTTGCTCATCCTGGAGCCATACTTGGCATTGCAAGGCCCTGAGAGGCACAGATGTAAGAACCCTGTAAACCCAAAAGGAGTCACATAAGATGGTTGCAAATGGTAGTTTCTTCAGAAAAGCCAGCCTCAGGAGGTTCCTGGACCCTAACCAGCATGATACTTCGCTCCGCATCTTCCTTCAGCCATGGTGAGGAGGAAGCTCTTCTATTTCTCATCATCAGTTTTTCCGCGAAAGCAAACTTTTCCTCAGAGAAATGTTGTGTGGCTATTGGTATGAGCAATAGTAAATGACATAATACCGGTGACATTTAAAGCAAATACAGAATAGATGCAAAAAAATCCTTCAAATAACTACTTATTGTCACCTTCTTGCTCTATGTTCAAAAATAAAACTTGTGTTCTCATTCCCTCTCTCTCTTTTCCTTATAGGTTTGTTTCTGTCATCTACTTAGCTCTGGGAGAACTGCATCCCCGCCTGACTCTCCTGTTCCAGTCTCCTTCTGTTAACCACGTAGAAAACCCTGTTCTTTCCCTGATCCCTTCCGTGGGTCTAACATAAACATCACTGACAATCCCGCAGGTAATTTGATCTGCTAATCCATCAATGAATGATAAATGCTAGATAATATCTATAGGTAATTAATATATATCCCTGAAACTATTCTAACTGCTTCACATATATTAACTAATTTAATTTTTAACACAGCCTTGCGAGGTGAGCCTTATTACTCTCGTTTCATGACAGGGAAATCCAGGCACAAAGACATTAGCTGACTTGTCCGAGGTCACATAGCAACTTATAGTGCTGGGATCTGAGAGCCTTGCCCTAGGGTTCTCACCCAAAAGTTCTCTATTGCTATGGTAACAAGAGAGCTACACTATGGAGGACCAAGTGTGTGGGCCCGTCACTCTGCATGAAGGGTTTGTGAGAAGTAGTGTCTGGGTTCTCTTCACAAAAACCTCTGAGGCTCACCTGGTACCCTCGTGGCCTCATTTCTAATTCTAATTATGATCTGGTGAGTAATTCTATGAAGGCTTTTGATGGGTTTATGCATCCAGAGACACACCTCAGCTGGCCACATCTATTGCTGCCTTCCCAGTTGCTTTGACAGCCCTGTTTATACTTACATATGTGCAGCCTGGAAGTGCAAAGCCCTTCATGCCTCTGAGACAGCCTCGACCAAAGAGGTAGAGTGGGAGCCAGTGGATAAGTGCCGCCCCTCCCTCCCAGGTGGACAAGTCTGAGAAGATCCTATCAGGAAACACCTATCTCATCTGTATTCTCAGGAGACCACAGCTAAGAAATATTTATCTCATGCTTCCTCAGCATAAACTTAAGCCTGGCCTTGGCCTTAGTCTTCTAGTATTTGTTTTTTAAAAATTTAGAAATGTGGATGTCCACCATTTTGGCTTTTTGTTGATAGATGATATAAGATATTAGAGTCACTTCAAATATATATGTTTAAATATTTGATTTGTGACTAGATTCTTTTAGAAGAATAATGTAGTGCCATAAAGACTTAGCTGGTAGAGAAAGGACATTTGGTTCTTTGTGTCTATTTACAGGAAAGAATAATATGCTCCCTTGTCTTCTGATTAGAGTTCCCCCTTCAGCCTTTACAAGTCTATTAGGATGCTGCCTTTTGGTTTAATTTTTCAGGTGGGAAAGACAACTTATTGATTTAATTAAAACAGAAACTCTAATTCATGGAAGTGAAAAAAGTACAGCTTTGTCACAATGATAAACTACAGTTAATGGATATCAATTGTCATAGATAGAATTCTGAATGCAGGTGAATTGGTGATACTTATTTATGCCCAAATATTATTTCACAGTTTTTTTATTATTAACTAGAGGCACGGTGCACAAAAATTTGTGCACTCAGGGGGGTCCCTCAGCCCGGCCTGTGCCCTCTCGCAGTCTGGGACCCCTCGGGGGATGACCACCTGCTGGGTTAGGCCTGCTTCTGGGGGGATTGGGCCTAAGCTGGCAGTCAGACATCCCTCTGGCAGCCTGAGAGCCCTCAGGGGATGTCCACTTGCCAGCGGAGAGCAGGCCTAAGCTGCAGTTGGACATCCTTAGCACTGCTGAGGAGGTGAGAGAGGCTACCACCACCACCACTGTACTGGCAGTGTCAGCCTGGCTTGTGGCTGAGCAGAGCTCCCCCTGTGGGAGCACACTGACCACCAGGGAGCAGCTCCTGCATTGAGCATCTGCCCCCTGGTGGTCAGTGTGTTTCATAGTGACCAGTCATTCCCAGTCGTTCTGCTGTTAGGGTCAATTTGCATATTACCCTTTTATGATATAAGTGTGCCTGGGTGAGGGGCTGATGGCTGCAGGCTGGCCACAGCCCCTTCAGGGTTGGGGTCCCACTGGAGTGCCTAGCCAGCCTGGATGAGGAGCTGATGACTGTTTTCAGGCTGACCACAGCCCCTTCAGGGTAGGGGTTCTTCCTGGCATACCTGGCCTGTCTGGGTGAGTGGCTGATGGCTGTTTTCAGGCTGGCCACAGCCCCTTCAGAGTGGGGGGTCCTGCTGGGGTGCCTGGCCAGTCTGGGTGAGGGGCTGAGGGCCATTTTTAGGCTGGCTAAGCCACCTAGCGGGGACTCTCACCCCATGAGTGTGTGGCCAGCCTGGGTGAGGGGCTGATGGCTGTTTGCAGGCTGGCCAAGCCCCCCAGCGGGGACTCTCACCCCATGAGTGTGTGGCCAACCTGGGTGAGGCACTGATGGCTGTTTGCAGGCTGGCCACAACCCCCAGCCACCTAAGCTCCCAGTGGAAGCTGGCTGGAAGCAGGTATCTGGGATTTATTTGTCTTCTATAATTGAAACTTTGTTGCTATGAGCGGAGGCCACAGCCAGTTCAAGGTAGGTGGGAAGCTTGGCTTCCTCTATTGCCCAGGCAACCAAGCCTCCTGCTTGCTCCAGTTCCGTGGCTACCAGCCACCATCTTGGTTGGGATAATTTGCATATAGTCGCTCTGATTGGCTGGTGGGCGTGGCTTACAGCATAGTGAAGGTATAGTCAATTAGCATTTTTGTCTTTTATTAGTGTAGATTAATGTAAATATGACAATTTTAATCTTTTATTATTATCAATGTTTCTGATAAATTACTTGCCTCCTTTTCATTTAGCTTTTTTTGGGGAAGATATTCGTCTTTTTGCTTCATTTGTGTCCTGTTTCTTTATTTCTCCATTTTTGATTTTTCCTTTGTGTTTAATTCTATGTATTAGACAGGACTAGTATGACTCCCAGTCTTGGAGGGTTGGCCTTCTACAGTGGGTGTCTTTTGGGACCCAGTAAGTAGTCTCCTTAATCTTCTGAGCCAGGTGCTCTGCCTGCTCCCTTGGGTGTGTTATCTCAGATCCTGTTGTATTTGGTTCTTGATTGCTGTTGTCCCATTCATGGGTGGATTCAGACCTAGGGCTGGCAGACTGTGAGGTTCACCCCCAAAACACATCAAGAAAATTGTTATACTAGTGCTAACAAGAGAAAACAAGACTAAACTGAAAATAACATGTACAAGAACAAACTACCAACAACAATGAAAATAACAGCAACAACAAGAATTTTTTAAAAAAGAATGCTAACAGAGCAGAGACCAAAATTATTAGAAAATAAAAAAAGAATTGTAAAAAGAGAATATAAATGAAAATAAGGAAGAGACAAAGAATAAGAAGGAAATAAAAACAGAAATAATAATTTTAAAGAAAGAATAATGAAAAAATATAGAATAAAACAGATAAAGAAAAATTAAGATTAAAATTAAAAATAAAAACATAAAAGAGAAATAAAAAAATTAGAAATTAAGAAATGAAAATAAGAGATATGAAAGAAAAAAGAGAAGAAAGAAAAAAAAAATGAAATACAGAAGAAAAAAAAATTGCAGTTTGTCTTTGCAGAGTTGTTCCTGCTCTGATTACCCTTTGGATCTGTTATTTCTGGAGCTCGCTAAATTTTACTCCAATGTTGTCCAAATCTGGACACTTGGTGTGCTGCTCCTGGGCCTCCTGGATGGTTCTCTAGTGCAAGCCAATGCCATTCACTGTCCCTTCCCTAACCCTAGCCCTAACCCTAACCCTAACCCTAACCCTAACCCTAACCCTAGCCCTAGCCCTAACCCTAACCCTAACCCTAGCCCTAGGCCTAGCCCTAGCCCTAACCCTAACCCTAGCCCTAGCCCTACCCCTAACCCTAGCCCTAGCCCTAGCCCTAGCCCTAGCCCTAACCCTAGCCCTAGCTCTAACCCTAGCCCTAACCCTATCCCTATCCCTATCCCTAGCCCTAGCCCTAGCCCTAACCCTAGCCCTAACCCTAGCCCTAACCCTAGCCCTAACCCTAACCCTAGCCCTAACCCTAGCCCTAACCCTAGCCCTATCCCTAGCCCTAGCCCTAGCCCTAACCCTAGCCCTAACCCTAGCCCTAACCCTAACCCTAGCCCTAACCCTAGCCCTAGCCCTAACCCTAGCCCTAACCCTAGCCCTAACCCTATGTAACAGCAACAACAACAAGCACAGGCAGGGCAGAGCTCCAGGTAGGCTGATGGACGACCCTCCCTAGCCCAGAGCCTGAGTCTGCCTCAGGGCTTGCACACTGACTATCCCTTCCTGAGCAACCCTCCTTTCCCCCCAGAACCGGGCTCTGCAGGGTGTCCAGGACCTGGCTGAGGTGGTTTAAACAGACTCCTGTCCGGGGTGGTGCCCTGGCTGTAGGAGACCCGGCAGGTGCTTCCTCTCCTTCCCTTGGCTGCGCTGGCTGAACTCACTCTGGTTCCCCATAACGCAGGGCAGAAGGAAGCCCACCCCAGAGGCACATCGCAAGGCCTCAGTCCTGCCAGGCTTCTGGGCACCCCCTCCCCTCCACATCAAGTAGGACGGAATAAAAATTTAAAAAATAATAAAATCAGCCAGACTTGGCATTCCAATCTTTCATGATGGCCACCCCCCTCTGCCCCCCAGTCGCCCACCTGCGCAGGGCCTCCGCCCAGGCTCCTATTTGGCCAAATGCCCAGTCCTCCGGCCATCAGACCTAGCCATACAGGCGCAGATTCCATCCCAGGGCCGTCCCCCTTTGCAGCAGGACAGGTAGCTTCCGCTGTTGTGTAGGTGGGGGGACAGGGTCCAGCCATGGGCAAACTACGGTCCGCGGGCCGGATCCAGCCCGTTTGGAATGAATAAAACTAAAAAAAAAAAAAAGAGACCATACCCTTTTATGTAATGATGTTTACTTTGAATTTATATTAGTTCACACAAACACTCCATCCATGCTTTTGTTCCGGCCCTCTGGTCCACTTTAAGAACCCATTGTGGCCCTGGAGTAAAAAGTTTGCCCACCCCTGGTCCAACCCCTTCCAGCTCGCTGCCCAAAGCTCTTCTACAGAAACAGAAAAAGGCCCCTCCCATTCATGGGGGCGTTCACTGATCTGCCCCTCTGCCAGCCCCACACACACAGACTGCAGTGGGCTTCCCAGGCTGGGGTGTAACACAGAAATCCCTCTGCCTGGGATGGTGCAGAGTCTCCCACATGGAATGAATCCCCCCTGATTCCCGCCACGTGATGCTCTTGGGCTCTCCTTCCCTTCTCTGTTGCTCTGGGTTGGGGATCCCTGTGTGTGCCTGAGACCCCATGCTCCCAGGGCGCGTGCAGGAGCTGGCTCACTCTCTGCATCTCTTGCTGTCCTTTCTGTGCATCTCCTTCTGTCCTTTCTTGCATCCTGATCCTCATACCTCACCTCAGCCACACTTCATCCGTTTTTCAAGCCAAAGCTCTGCAGTTCACTGCAGTCCGGGCAGTGCTGTGAGCCTCAGACGAGCTTCGGGCTGCTCTCCAGCCCTCAGAACCCTGCTGTCTTCTTCTTGAATGAGGTTTTCTGTTATGAGCACTTTTTTTTTTTCTCAGCATTCAATTTTTTTCTGTAGTTGATGACATTTTATTTTCAGTGTGTTTTATTATATACTTCATTGTTTTATTCCAAATGCTTTTCTTTGTCTTTGTAATTGCCTACAGGTCACTGCGTAATCTTGCCAGAACCCCACCTCACAGCACCGTCTTCCTCCAGGGAGCCTGTGAAGTCAGGGTGTGGTCCTGGTACAGGTACCAGTGAGAAACTTCTCTTTGCTGTCACCCCCTTATCTGTTTTTCTAGTTTGTCCCCTTTCTTCATCCTATTGAGCTCCCTGGCAGCGTCCTAAGAAGGGGTATTCACGAACTAAGTCATTCTTGTGTGTTTGAAACACGTTTTCCATCTTTATATTTCATGGACAATTTGACAGACACAGGTCTCTAGGAGAACACCTTTTTCCTGTCATTATCTGAAGACTTGCTGCTGTCTTTGCTGCTGAATAGTCCAATGCCATCCCCATTAGCCACTGGGCATATGGCTTTGCTTTTCTTCCTCTCGGCAAGCTTATAGCTTCTTGTCTTTATCTCTGGTGTTCTAATAGTTCAGAATAATTTCTTCTGATGTGGGTATTTATTTTTCATTTGTTTTGCTGTTAGACCTCTTCAACAATATATATTATCTCATCAGATGGTCAAAGGGAAAGTGACCATTATTATCCCCTTTTTTAAGATGATGAAAAGGAATTTCAAGCAAGTTGTGAGAAATATCCAGACCACACAGCAGAAATAGCAGAGTTACTTCTAAAATCTGAACGTCAACTACACATCTAAGTACAGGTTTCCCTGATACCCCAGCTTCCAGCTAAGTTTTACCTCCCACATGGCAGTGGTGGGGTTTTGGTTGATAGTTATTTTCATAAAACATTAATGGTAACCGTTATTAACTCTGTGGAGTTAGTAAAAACCAAACGTCATCCTCTCCCTCTAATTTTACCAAATATTTTTGGCTACTGATTGTGTCATAAGTTGCATGAATTATTACTTTCAGCTTGATACCTCCAAACCTAATTAAAAAGGCATACATTTCCTTTGATGAGAATTTTCTCATACTCTTGGTAAGGATCACCTTGACCTTAAATTCAGACAAACCTGGGTTTGGAAACCAAGTATTAAATGATTTCTTAACTTTCTAGAGCCTCCTGATCTAGAATTAGAAAAAAATATCTATTTCAAAAATAATATCAAAATTAGCTGGTATAAGAAATGTAAAAAATATTCAAAACATGGCTGTTTCGATTTTGGAAGGTAGTTGGTAAGCATTCATAAGAGACATACTAGAATTAAGGTATATTTTATATAGAATAGAACAGAAAATAACCCTTTTCTCAAGATACTTAAAACTATAGAATGCAAAAATATATTAATATCATTATATTAGTTTTAAGAATATAAACATATAAATGTATATTAGTTATATTATTATTATTATTATTAATATAAATATTATATTAGTTATAAGAATTCTCATCTAAAGGCACTATATTTAACTTTCTTTCAAATTAAAAAATGACATCTACAATTTATAAAACTTATGATGATAATTACTATTTTGATTAGAGATAATATATTTAACAAATTTTTAAAACTGAGATTAGAATATTTAAAGCCATAAACTCAGTATTTAAGTCAAGGAAACTCATTTGTGTGAATGTTAAAGGGTGTGGTAAATTCTTTCTTCGGTATTACCTGTGTAATATCACTTCATATTGGTGACATGTGGCTCTATTTAGTTATTGCATATTATCTCAGTGATAATCTTGCCTATTTATCTCTGGTGTTCTAATATAATCTAAAATATATGTGTAAAACATTTATAACATTATTAACATGCCTGTGTTTAGAGAAAAGGGGGTGCTGAATATTTTTCCTATCTAGTTGCTGCTAAAGTTACATTTAAAATTTTATGTGTTTTTTCCATTTTTTATGTTAAATGCATGTACATAATGTCTTGCGAAAAGGGTAATAAAAGTCACTATGAAAGTATTAGTTTGATATTGTTGAGATTTATTAATTTAGATAATATTAAAAGGCTCTTGTTTGCTTCGAAGAGTAATTTTCAGTAGAGTCAAAGAAAAATTTATCAACGAGACCACTATTACTGGTATTTACTGAAAAAAAAAAAATCAAGGCTTAGAGTCCTAATATCTTATTGCCATTTGCTGAATGTTTTAACAAGCGTGTTTATATAAATATACATACTCCACTGAGTAACTTTGTACCCTGAAGAAGCTAATAGGAACATTTAATTGTTTTGATGGAGAACTTTTCTTTCTCATTAATTTAATTAAGTTGACTGAATCTGTATTAAGTGTAGCAGAGTTATGTGAGAAGCCAAGTGCAACTCCTGATTCATTGTACCTGCTATGTATAACTTTCTGAAATAGTAAAACTAACCAGCTCTATTTGGAAATTACCTTTAATTTAGTTATGTAATAATAAGTTAGGTTTTCAAAATTTTTAAGAGAATATAGTTTGTTAGCATAATCATTACTAACCTTTTTATCTATTTTTTAGTAACTATTTTTATTGCTGTCCACCTGCAGTTATGTCTTCAGAATGATCAAGTAGGCAACTGCGCTGATTCAGTCCTGAGGGCCATTTACCCCTGGATCTGGCATGAATGAGAGTATCCTTCTGACAAAATGGTCCCTGGCTTTTACAAACATCAAAATGAAACTTAGGCTAATAATGATATTCTGCTAGCACAGGTGTCAGGTTGCTTCTCAGTGCTATCTGAAAGATTTTCACTTTTTAAAATGAAATAGTTCATAAAAATATTAGGGGGAAAAGTTGTTTAAAAAGGCAAAGGAAGAAAAACAAAATAAACATCAAAGGAAACGTTCATTCCAGGTTGAAATTTCAACAACTTCTAAGAACTTCTCAAGCACATCGAGAACATTATATGATAATTAAATCAATGCCACAACGTGCATTCTGATGTGAACCAACCAAAAATAACACACTGAAAATAAATTGTCTCTTTTCCTCATATATATGTCACCTATATACACGTATTTCTATATAGGTATATATATACATTTGAGAATCTCTATGTACACATATACTTGAAAAGTCACATCACCGTAAGGTTTGAAAACAGTGCCCCATGAAGCGAAAATGCAGTCTGCTCCCCCCCCTCCTCTGTGATTTTAAGCCTTCAGTTTGCAGTAAGTAACCTAGAAACATTGAGACCTGACTGTCTTTTATGCTTAGAAAGCAAAAGCTCTGTAAAGATATTGATTGCTTCCATGGGCATATTAAAGGTGGAGCCAAGTCTCTGGAGAGAGGTTGCCATCACCTTGACCTTGGGTCAGTGTTAGACCACTGACCTTTGAACCTGAGGCCTATCTGCCAAATTCCGTGCCGCCTGAGCTAGTCAGCAGGGGACACATGTCGATGTGACTCTTGCCAAATCAGAATTGACTGGCCAGTAGGAAGCCTGCAAGCCGTGGGAAATGTGGGTTAAAGTATGTCAATAACGTTTCAGAAGAACGATTTCTCCCAAGAATTGTAGCTGCTGGAATGTTTTGACATTTATTCGGTAGAGAAACGTAGCATGTTTTGTGAAGCACTTCAAGGGAGCGGCTGCTAACTGCTGTGGTCTATTGATCTCCCTGTTAAATTGCATGGGCACACTTGGGAGATCATTGAGATTCAGGCAACAGGACAGAAAGGATCGGCTGCACCCGGTGGCCACTAATGGTAATTGGTTTCGATCCTTGCACTTGAAGAAGCCATGATTTACTTGATTCACTGATAAATTGTAGACACTAAATATTTTGAAAAGAAAAAAAATAAATTTTTTTTTAGCATTTACATGGCAGCACCTCCATGCCTGAATGGGATCTATATTAGCAATGTAAAAATACACCGAGTCGTATTGTTTAAAATTCTGATTTTCCTGTTGGTGTTGCTATTTTTAAATTCCATTATTTATTTGTTTGTTCACTGGTTTGTTTCTCAACTTGCTCATAAATAAATTTAAGACAAGCTAATCTCTTGTGTGTTTTCACTTAAGCTTTGTTTTATCATTAAAAAATAAATATATCCTCATGGTGGGGGGAAAACAAATGCAAAAGTACATAAGAGCGCTTGGTGTGGCTCAGGGGTTAGGCATTGACCTATGAACCCAGAGGTCATGGTTCGATTCCCGGGTGGTTGGGCACATGCCTTGGTTGTGGGCCCAGTCCCCAGTGGGGGGCGTGCCGCTGATCCATGATTCTCTGCCCTCACTGATGTTTCCGTGTCTTTCTTTTCCTCCCTCCTCTCTGAAATAAAGAGGGCATTTGTGAAAGGCGCTTAAGAGTGGAAAGTGGAAACCAAACGAAATCTTCTCCACTCAGCCATGTACTTTTTCCAAAACTGCTTTGCGGCGGAACTTTTGGCCTTGTTGCAACGCACATGCGAACACATATACCGACATAATTTGTTGGGTGACTGTATGCTAAGTAATAGTATAGTGCTCACTTTGACCACGATTAGGTTTACTGCGAGGTATTTTATTTTTTGCTAGCAAAATAATTTAAAATAGATCCACATATTCTGATATTTTGAATACTGACACCCATTTATTTAGAGCACATTCCCAAAAATGTAGACATTTGAATCATAATAAATGCTGCCACATTTCATTTTCAAATGATTGCACCATTTTATATTCTTTTTCAGGCCTGTTTCTTAATTTTTCCTATTCATGTTTATGATCATAAGACAATAACTGAAATTTGAATTATTTTATTAGGTCTAATATAATTTGGGGGTTGGGATATTAAATAAATATTTAAATTAATTGGAGAATAAAATTAATAGAATTATAAACTTTATAAATCAATGAAAGACATTAAATTTTATTCACATCATACTATCAAGTTTATCTGTACTGTGTACTGTATAGTCACACTCATCGTTTGGAGTTCATAATAATTTAATAAAGAAAAAAGCCCCTTTTATGTAAACTAGGTTTCAATTTTGATTCAGGGTCTGTTTTTTTAACCCATAGCTGGATGAGACCATGTCTTCCTAATTAGAAGCATAGAAAAAGAGAGAACTGCTCTTGGCCATTAAGCTTAAGGACACTTTACAAACCTGTATTACACAGGAAATCACTTATGCATTTCATTGAACTACATCCATGAGGAATACAAAGCACGTGGTCTCCATTGTGTTAAAATGTAAAATGTGCACTAGGGCCCCTTGGGAGACTTTCAGCTCTGAAGGTAAATAACATTATCACTTCTTTGGGGTCTCCTTTTCCGTTTCTGGAGGAAGATAATATTCTTGAGAGCCACCGGCAGGAATCACAGCGTCAGACCTCCGTGACTGCTGCTAATGGACACACATTGAGTATGGCCTCACAGGTACCACCAGTTCATTCACATAGGCAAGTGTTTTGTTGCAGGCTGTGAATGCATGGATTTCAACTGTTTACCAAATCTGCTCATAATTTCAAATACCTATTTCTTTGGGTTTTGGAAGAATATTTCAAATAAAATAGTTTCTAGTTTACTCTAATATCACCAATGGGGAAGAGTAGTTTCCTCCCACAATAGTAGATTCAAGAGAAAGCAACATAAAACCAACTACCATAATAGATGGTATACTGTTTCCTCTTGTCCTAATACTTCCCATTCAGTTCCTCTTTTTTCAGTAGTTTTCTCATTGAAAAACTACTATAGAGGTTTTCCAAATTCCATCTTCCAGGTGTCTTCTGAATTTTAGAGATATACAGCTAGATATAGATATACACATACAGTCGCATTGCTTAGCAACGAAGATACGTTCTGAGAAATGTGTCATTTGGTGATTTTGTTGTTGTGTGAACATCACAGAGTGCACTTAGACAAACCTAGAGAGTGTGGCCTACTCTATACCCAGACTATATGGCATACCAGTGGTCGGCAAACTGCGGCTCGCGGGCCACATGCGGCTCTTTGGCCCTTGAGTGTGGCTTTTCTACAAAATACCGACTTCTGCGCATGGGCCACGGAGTGTCAATCACACTGTACATGCGCACCCGCACGTGGTATTTTGTGGAAGAACCACACTCAAGGGGCCAAAGAGCCACACTTGGCTCGCGAGCAGCAGTTTGCCGACCACTGGCATAGCCCATTGTTTCTCTATAGCATGCTTCTGTACTGAATACTGTATACAATTATAAAACAAAGGTAAGTGTTTGCACATTTAAACACAGAAAATGTACAGTAAAAATATGACAAAAAATGGCACACCTGTATAGAGCACAGAGCTTTCGGGGCTGGGAGCTGTTCTGGGGGGGTGAGTGGTGAGTGATGTGGAGGCTGGGCATTGCTGTGCGTCACTGTAGGCTTCATAAGCACTGTGCATGTAGGCTTCGCTAAGATATTACAAGATGCATATTTTAATAACAAATTAACTTTAGCTCACTGTAACTTTTTTACTTCATAAACTCCCTTATTTTTTAGAAACTATTGACTCTTTTGTACTAACACTTAGCTTAAAATGCAAACACATTGTACAGCTAGATAAAATACTTTCCTTTTATGTCCTTATACTATAAGCTCTTTTCTATTTTTATTTTTTAGAACTAAAATGCTTTATTAAGGTAAACTTTGTGTAAAAGCATTACAGATCAAAATTTCTATTTACATTTATTGATTCAATGTTCACTTATGCATCAGACACAGCATGGGCACAGCAACAGGCACGTATGCAAAGCAAAATGGACAAACACTGAGATCCACCTCTACAAATGACTTCAGTTATGTAAAAACTAGAGGCCCGATGCACGAAATTTGTGCTGTTTCCGGCCTTGCCCCCACCCACTGTTTTTTCTGGAAGGTTGTTCCACTGTCCAATCTAATTAGCATATTCGCTCTTTATTATATAGAATGGGGAAGGGAGAAAAGACATCTGAAATACTAACAACAATAAAAAATATACAAAAAATAAAATAAAATACAAAAATAAAATGAAAAGAAAGAAATCTGCCTAGAAACTAAACTGGAAGAGATATCAAGTTAACAAGCTGGAAAGTCACCTATCTTCAAAAAGGCACTTCTCATTGTTCTAAAACTGCTTAGAACCTAAACACAAACCTTGTGCCTAGATTGTAATTTTCCCAAGAAAGCAAAAACTGCAAAGAATTGTAGATTCGTATTAGTATCAATTTTCTATGCAAAGTGATCAAGAACTTATTTGAACTACCTTAATGTGCCATAAACATTTCTCTCTATTCATGGCAACATTTTGGGGTCCATGTTTTCAAATGTTTTAAGGAGCTCTTTGAGGCCTAAAAAGCTTTTGCTTAACCTTCCACTGTGATATTTTGGGCAATTCTTCATTGCTCATCTTGTAATTTTGTTTTCTCTTGCCTCTTCTTCAGCTATGCATTCCTGCCCCAGTTCCCATGGCTACTTATTAGTTAACTGGAGGCCCAGTGCACAAAATTCATGCATGGGGTCGGGGTCCCCTCAGCCCAGCCTGCACTGTCTCCAATCCAGGAACTCTCTGAGGATGTCCGACTGCCCTCTTACAATATGGGACCGCTAGCTCCTAACTGCTCACCTGACTGCCTGCCTGATCGCCCCTACTTGCCCCCTTGCTAGCCTGATCACTCCTAACCGCCTCTGCCTGATGGCCTGGTCACCCCTAACTGCCTCCCTGCCAGTATGGTCATCCCTTACTGCCCCCCTTGCCAATCTGGTCGCCCCCAACACCCCCCCTCTGCTGGCCTGATTTTTCCTAACTGCCCCCCTGCCAGCCCGGTCACCCCCTATTGCCCCCTCTGCAGGCCTGGTTGCCCCGAACTGCCCCCCCCCGATGGCCTGGTCGCCCCCAATTGCCCCCCCACCCCCCGCTGGTCATCCCTAACTGCCATCCTACCAGCCTGGTCACCCCTCACTAACCTCCTGCCAGCCTGGTTGCCCCACACAGTCTGCTGCTCAGTCATTTGGTCATCCCTCACTAACCCCCTTCTGGCCTTGTTGCCCCACTCAGCCTGTTTGGTCATCCGTTTGGTTGTGATGGCCCCTGGCTATATATATCCTCAGAAATCACCTCTGGGAGCTCCTCAATGTCATCCTCATCCACCCCTGGGTTAAAGTGGTCAACTCAAATCTTGTTGATTTTTGCAGTCTTGGTAAACAATTGATGTCATACATGAATCTCTTGAGTGTTTTTCCAGATGCCATTTATATACTCCTTGGTGACATCACCTGAAGCCCAGGTAAGGTTCTTGATGTAGTCACAGATGTTGTGATCCTTCCAGAATTGCATCAGTGTCTTCCTCAGTTGCAGCAATGGCCTGGGAAAAGGTCCTCCTTTGGTACTATGCCTCAGGGGCTGCTATAACCCCTTGATTGATTGATTGATTGGACAAAAGAGGTGATTTTTAAAAAGAGAAAAACAACTTTGATATTGGAATGAAGATCACCAATAAAAGGAAGCAGTCTGGGAGCATTATCAACAATAAGCAAAATCTTGAAAGGTATGTTATTCACCTAACAGGACTTCTCCATTTTGCTACTATAGTAATTCTGGAGGGAATCTTAGAAGAGGAGCTAGGTTATCTATGCCTTCTTATGGCTCCTGCAGTGCACTGGCAGTGTCTTATAGATAATGGTTGAAGGCTCTGAGTTTCTCACTGTGCCAAATCACGGAGGGTTTCCATTTGTAGCCTGTCTTGAAAAGCCCTGAAACTTGGCACTGACTTGGCCTCCTTATGGACACAAGTCCTTTCAGGCATCTATTTTTAGAATAGGGAGGTTCCATTCATAGAAATATTTCCTCTGGCAAGTAATTCTTCTCCACAATCAGCTTATCTAGAGTTTCCAAAAATGCTTCAGCTGCTTTCATATCAGTGCTCACTTTCACTTTATGTAATAAATAACAATCCTTGAATTGTTTAAACCGCCCACAACTAGCAGTAACTTCAACATCGTAATCAATCCAGCTTTTTCTTTCAACATTTAAACAACCTTTCTACTGTGGCTGTGATTGTCATGGTGCTGGGAGGCATACGCTTCTGATCTAGTCTTCAGATCAGGTCACACTTGAAGATTTTTATGTCTGATCTAGGCCTTCTCGGATTTTTGTTAATCTTGTTTCTTTCAATAAAGCAGATTTTTAAACAGCTTTTATCACTTTCTTCTTGTTTTTCAATATCATAGCTGTGGTGAAATGGGACATGGCTGACTATAGACCAGTAACCATCTTTGTGGTCGTTAATCACATTTAATTTTATTTCCAAGTCAATTAATTGATGTAGTCTGTTACTGGCTACATTAGCAGCGGGTTTTGCACACTTAGGAACTGTGATAAACAACACAACAAGAGATAAAACCAAGCACAAAAGATGATGCAATCAACAGGCATGATAAACATGAGATGTCTGAGGCTCCTGTCAGCATAACAGGGTGCACTCTCTAGAAGCAAATATATTTTCAATAAGTAGAAAGAGTACACTCAAAAATAATTATACAAAGCATGATATAGTAAATACATAAGCCAGTAGTACAGTCATTTATGATCACTATCAAGTATTATGTCCTGTACATAAGTGCATGTGCTATACTTTTATATGACTGGCAGCTCAGTAGGGTTGTTTACACCAGTATCACTGCAGATAATGTGCTGTGGTGTAACGTTACAAGGGCTGTGATGTCACGAGGTGATAGGACTTTTTCAGTTCCATTATACCCTTATGGGATCACCATTATACATGCCGTTCATCACTGACTGACACCTTGTTATATAGCACATAACTGAAGATATGATATATGTAGAAGATAGATACATGATATAGATTTAGATGATAGATCTAGATCTAGATATAGGTATATAGATATAGATATATAGATATAGATATATAGATAGATCTGGCAGTTTAGGTAAGCAATTGCCCTAAGCCCATGAAATAGAATCATGGCCATGCTCTCAGAGCCACTACTGCTCACCACAGCTGAGTTTCCTAGTGCAAACCATGCAGCATTCCCATAGCATGAAGATGTTATCCATGGGTCTTCCTATTTCTGTCAACATTATATTATAATTCTGGGTCTTTTGTCTTTCTGTACAAATGCTAAAATCAGTGTTTGATTTCCACAAAATAACATGTTGAGATTTTGATTGGGATTCTGTTGAATTTATAAATCATGGTGGGAAAAATTGACATCTTAACAATATTGAATCTTCCTTTACCTGGCATAGCTCTCCATTTATTTAGAAATTTTATTTCTTTCAATATCATTATAATCTACAATTCCCTCATAAAGGCTTTCTTCTGTGTATAAATAGCCCTTCAAAAAGCAGAAGTAGCCATATTAACCAATGAACTAGTTCTCAAATGAAATAGAAGCTACTTGTAGGAAAGATTTTTTTTTCTATTTTTATTTGTAATGCTATAAACTCACAGGGACCTAGTCAACAATCACACAAAGACATGCTCATCAGGGTACCATCTAACTGTTTCTGTTATATAGTTGAGTAGGCCCACTACATAATAACGTGGATATGTAGGCACTTAATTTTTTTAAATGATGAGTATTTCTCCACACTTCAAAGAATCACTCCTCCTCTAAGGTGGACTGCAAACTATAATTGGTGCTTTTCTAATATAGTCCATTTGGTCTCCAAAGGTGAGAATGGCCAGGTGAGATCAATATGCTCTTGGACAACAGTTATGGCAGCACAATCCCTCAGAGCATTTGGTGAGGTATGGCAGTGTCAAATTAAGGTAAGTCAGTTCTTCCAAAATAAAAATAAAAATCCTGTAAAGTTTTTTCCTAAGATCAAAGATGTCATTTTAGAATTTTGAAGTATTTGATAAAAATGTTACAGTATAGAAAAAAAGTTACAAAAAATGAAAATAAATTGATTATAATTTTAATGAGGATGTATCCTCTTCCCAGCTGCTGATGTGATCTCTGGTTCCACCATATTTGCAATCGATTACCTTCAGTCAAACTTTTGAAATATTCACAGATGTGAGAGAATGACAACCCCAGGAGATACGGTGTACTGAAAGCTCTTAGAAGATAGCCCAAGGCAACCACTGACTAGGTCAGATCCATGTGATCTGTGGGCTTTGCTTGCAAATCCTTTACTGAAATGTCTTCACATGTGGTTTTGAGCTTTGGAATGAAACAACAGTTCACCAAGGAAAAGTAGGAGTATTTACTGCCATCAGTAACAGAGAAAATCCAGTATTAAGTAATAATACAAAAGTTATCTATCAAACATTACATTTATGAGGTTTTTTTCTGACAGTTTCATAGAAGCAGATCCCTCTTTAGGTGCTCCAAGCAATGTTCAGATCAGAGTTCCTGTGATCACTGTAAAGAACTGTGTACTGTTAATCAAGAAATTTTGCTTCAGGCCTCATGTTTGTATTTCACGTCAGGAGAATGAGCACAGTACAGACAGGCCAGATCCCACGGGTCTACAGTCAAAGGTGAGCCACCATGGGCTCGTGTGTGTTTCTGTCAGTAAGTGGGATCAGTTTAAGTGGGTGTAGTGACTTATTGTTAGTATATCCTTGGTTAGGAAATCCAGTGGATAGGGGATGACTTTATCCAGGTACCAAACTAAATATTTGATCATTGTTTCTAAATGTAGATATATTCACATTCTCTACTCAAGCTCTCCACTGAGTTATTTGTTTCTGACTTCTGATGAATATAATTTATTTAATGAAACATTAGAAAATATTTTAAATGCTCAAATATGGATGAATTTTCAAACCAGAAATCCATTGGTCAAGTAATTGGATCCATTTAGCTTTCAAGGTTGCTTTTTCAAAAACTTATCTTAAATTTACAACAGTATATAAAACCTTTTATTTTTGAGAATCTACATTTGCCCAATACTGTAAGAAACTGTTTATACTCATAAAGCTATCATTGAAGATGGCACTATTTGCATTTTACTTAAGACTAAACTGAGAACATACAGCTCATAAGTAGTAAAACTCTGCATTCAAATATAGTATCTGCAGAACCCATATCCCATGTTAATATATTATTCATTATTCATCAACAAATATTGATGGAGTGTGGATGATATGCTTGGTCTTACAAGCACAGCAGCACCTTTACCTAACTAGAGCTTACATTCTAGAAGACAACGATGGTCAGCCCCTCTCTGTTGAGATAATCAGATGCTTGAAGATGGTGTTCTCTGAAACAGCCCCGTCTGCACTTGGTCCAATATCACAGGACTCATTCCACCACCACAATTCTTCCAGGCTGCCAGCTCTCCCCTCACCCGCCTCCCCACCCTCCCCGGAGCACCATAATTAAGTGGCTCTCTCCTCACAGTCTTGAGTGCATGGGGTTTCTGAAGCTCTCAGGCTTTGGCCCCCCTCTGCCATATATAATTTAAGCCCAACACCACAAGGAAGACGACAATGTCTACACTAGGCTTACCACCGTAGCAGAGCAGCAAATGGAAAACGGGGACCAAAATCCAACTTCTGCACTGGGGTTCTGTAGCCCAGAATCCGGGTCTCAACTTCAGGAAGCGGGGAGGGTATAGGTTTCTTCTTTGAGACCCCACACCCTTTATCTCTCTGGCATTTCCTCTTTCAACCGAGACTATCTATCCCATTATTAAGATAGAAAAATCGCGGATGATTTTCACCAAAGTTTCTTTTGTCTATTTTCTCTAGACAGCTAAGCTTCAGGAATTCATTTTGAAAGTAAAACATCCAGGGCTTATTCTTTGTTTATTAATCTAATCTTGTTTCTTTTGTTTGTTTGTTTGGATTGGGGTGGGGGTGCTTTCTGAGCCAAGAGACAAAAAAAATGGAAATATGTTGTAATGGATGTAAAAAATATTTTGTGTATATAACAAAATATCTTTTTTTTAATTTATGTCCAAGTCTGTGCATACTTCTTTGCTCCCTCCCACCCCCGGAAATTTTTATGTTACCTAGTAGATGATCATACCTAAAGGCTTTCTTGCATCCTCATTTTTTGTATTATCCTCAAATGGATATTTTTGATGAATTTAAAAATCTCAGTTATGTTGGGAAGCTCACCATTGATGCTAGAAACCTATGTAGAAACTGATATATTGGAATGAGCATTTACATAGTTATTATTTTAAGTATAGCAGAAATAATAATAATAACTGTATTTTGCCAGTAAGATCTTTGAGGAAGAGTATTATCAGAATTATAAATAGCCAAAGCAAGCAAACAAATCCTTCCTTCAGAGAACTATGGTGACACTCGTGTATGTGGGACTAAATCACCTACCGATATGATCATCAAGCTTTTCAAACGTGGGGGGTTTATTCCACTATGTCTTATCAAAATGCACAACATTTCCATGGTAACACACTTTAATTTGTGCTATTGTTTGTGTATCTCCTTTTTCTATGAGTCAAACTTTATCTTTGAGGCTACAATCATATTTTTCCATTATTAATGCCAGAGAATATTTTCAAATATAAATATTAGTTTTGTTATGGGTACTCTGTTTACTTACTTCTTTGCATTTATTAAAGCAATATAATATTTTCAAGATGGAAGATATCAACTTATTTCAACTATGTCTTGGCAGTTTCCAATGCCAAAATCTAAAGAATTTCCCTTTGTGTTTTTGTTTATTAGTTTTGTTTTTATCAGGTAATTGTCTGAATTCTACTACTTTCATGATTCTAGCATTTTTGCATGCATATGTCCATTGCCTAACATTTTTAACAGTATTTTAAGAAGAAATTGTAAGTTATCTCTGAACCTTCTGATGGTCTTCCTGCATCATGTCTTTTAATTCCTTCAGTTTGTATTTTGGGAAAATGCCTCTTGGATTTTTAATCAGAATGTGACTCTTCATTTGTAAAATAAAAACATATTTGAAAACTCAAGGCAGCCTCGTGGTTATGATTGGGTGTGCTTACCTTCCTTACAGTCTTGCAGAAAATTTGCAGAGATTTAAATGCCACTTTACCTGAGACAGTGTGTGAGAAAGTCATGAGGCCTAACTCAAGTCCATACCTTCTATTTTGTATGAAAAAAATTTAATGTTGACATTATTGCAGGTATCCCTATTTTTCCCCTTTTCCCCACTTCCACCCACCCCCACTTAAAAGTTTTATATCGTTTGAGCTGAAGGTCTAATGGAGGTGGTCAATGGAGAGACATCTGTAATAGTTTCAACAATAAATATTTAAAAACTTTATTTTAAAAAAATAAAACCATTAACTCAATTAAGCTTTGAATCTTTACAGTCCTCACTGAAAATTTAAGTTTCTGTATTAGATGGCTTTCAAAACCTTAAATATGTTATTAAGAAAAAAGGTTAAAAGAAAAGTATATATTATTTTTCATATACATGTTTTGTGTTTGAACTCCATCCCCTCCCCTTTTTTTTTACAAGTTCAATGGAATCAGTGCCAAAGCCAGCGATATATTGCCTCATCCATTTGCCTGTTTCTGCCCTGAATTAACATAATTCATTATGGAAACCAGCACACTGGGACTGGGTATGAGGTTTAACAATGAGCAAGAACATAGATGGTCAACCTTTGAAGGAAAGACAAATCGGTAAACAGACGCTGATGGTTCAGAGAAATGCCCGGCGTGCACACCATGAGGGACTGACTACGTGGACGGAGGAGGAGCGATTTTTTCAGAAGATTGAACTGGCCTGAAACCTGAGTACGGTTTTATCCCAAGGAGAGGGTGGGTAAGGTTTTTCAGGGAAGGGCCATCATGAATAAATGTACAGATGTAGAAATGATGTAGGGCGCCATGGTCCAGCTGCAGCCATTCCTGAAAAACGTATTTTGAAATCCAACCAGGATTTACTTGATAACACATGAGATCAGGTAAGGCTATTATAGCTCAAATATGACTGATATGATCAGCTTTGTGCTTTATATTCAACTCTGTATTAGACCCAGTTTGTGCATCTCCTCAAATCAGCGTGACCCCACTTCTCCTGACACTGGTTCAGTGGGAAGCCAGCCTCCACTACAGCCATCTCACCTTCTGACACCACAAGCCTCTATGGTTTCTTCAGTGGTGAAGGCTGAGTGCTAACTCAGTCCCGATCATGGCTACTGGACAGGAGCCCTGGTACCTACGTGACCTCTCACCTGTTTATTTACAGACTCATGGGAAGCACTGTGCTGTGGGGCATAGAAGCTGAGAGAAAGGGCTGGTGACCTGGACTGTTTTGAAGCTGGAAATCAACTGTTCTTCTTTTTCCTCTGCACAAATGTCATGCCGCTAGTCTGCGCAGAGGCCGTGTCCGTTTCTCCTCTTGAACACTAAATCTGGCTCAACTTTGGACTTGCTTTAAACATCTCCAGGATATGCCTAAGAGACCCCCTACCTGTTTCCACATTCAGTCTCTTGTTAGCCACTTGCCAGGCAAGTAAGCTTAGGTTAGACTTCTGAATAATTAAAAACTATGCAGAGAAAGAAATGTCTAGTCAGCCTGCAGCCAATCAGCTACCCCAGCTGAGGACATGGACAGAGAAATGAGGCTATTATGAATGTCCCATTCCCAGCCAACCTCTCAGCTGAATGCTGCCCAAAAGTGACCCCATCCATTTCACATGGAACAGAAAATATTCTTTGTTGTCTAAAGCCAGGCAGTTTGGGATGGTTACCTAGCAATAGATTACAAAGCCTGGTGACTTAACAGAATGGAATGATGGCATTTATGACTTATCCAAAGAAAGACAGAAAAATATAACATCCCTCAGCTAAATTCTTCACTTTGTATGCATACTGAAATGATCTGCTTGTAGTGTTGAACATATATATATATATATATTTTAGAGGCTGGGTGCACGAATTCATGCATGGGTGGGGTCCCTTGGCCTGGTCAATGATCAGGGCTGATTGGGGCTGCAGGAGGTTGGCTGGCTGGCCAGGGGGAAGGGCCACTGGAGGTTGGCCGACTGCGGGGAGGGAGAGGGACCACAGAGGTTGGCCTGCTGGGGGGAAAAGGGCAAATCGAGGCCAGCTAGCCAGGGGAAAGGGACTGCAGGAGGTTGGGGCCATCGGGGCTGGCTGGAGGGGGGGTGGGGAGGGGTCAATGGAGGTCAGCCATGGAGGTTGGCTGTGGTAGCATACTCACCACCAGGGGGCAGCTCCTGTCTTGAGCTTCTGCCCCCTGGTGATCAGTGCACATCATAGTGACCAGTCGTTAGCGTTCGGTCTTTCGGTTGCCCAGTCATTCGTTAGTTCGGTCGTTTAGGCTTTTATATATATAGATGTACATAATGCAGGGACACAACAACATGGTGAAGGCCTGCGGTGGGGAATAGGGGCAGGCTAGAAGAGGAAAAAAGGATACACCCATATTATTTTCAAAAATAAGATACATTTTTAAAATAATAATAAAATAAAATATTTTGTCACTTAACAAAATAGTATTATTTGAAATTTTAAAAGCAACCCCTTTTTCTTATACTTTAATTAAGATTTGATTTATATATCCATTTAAAAATAAAATTCTTCTATTAGTTAATGAGATTTATCATTTTCATTAATGAAATTATTTTAGACATTGAAAATAAAAAATTCAAACTGAATATACTTAATTGTTATCTTAAAAATATAATATTGTAAACTTACAAATCTAAGACAGTGACTTTTTATTAGTACCTACACAACTGCAGGGTCTCAGTTCCCCCGCCAGTAACTGAGCTTTTATGGACACCGGGTATTAGATGAAGAAGATATGAGCAGTCATAGGCATATAAGAGAGTCACTATTACAGACCAGGTAGCCATTGCTAACAAGGAGCCATCAGTCAAAACAGTTTCAAAGTAGCTGCACAAAGCAGCCCTTGCTACTAGTAATCCAGTACCAAACACAGGAGCCACACCAAGCAGCCGTGCACTTGCTGGTTAGTAGCACATCTTTATACTGACTTAGACAAAAGAGGCTTCTTGTCAGATGGTGACATCGATATTCGGGTTGTAGTAAAGTATGCCTGTGCAGTGCATACGTACAATCACTGTGGCCTTGCTTAGAGTGTCTTTGAACATCCGGCACCCCCTGGACTGGGCCCACACACTCCAGTTGGCCTTGAATATCTGGTATACTTTGATTAGAGTTCCCACAACAACCCACTTTAAAACAAATAAATAAATCTCTTTACCATTTCATAAATCTTAAAAAATAAATAGTGTTTATAAAGTTGTTACTATTATACTGTTCACTAAAAATATATTTATTTTTGGTATGACTTCCTGGGATTACACATCTACTCTTACTACCAAGAAAAAACAAAATAACTGTATCTGAAATATGAGTAGTCAAGTCATCAAAGGACACTATGCATTGCTAAAACCAAACAAAACAATACAAAAATATAGACTTTACTCATCCTGAGGTATATAAGTAAAATGGCACAACAACATCCAGTGGATTTATGTTAGTGACCTAGCAGTGGAGTAAAATGGGACACATATATTCAGGGGTTGGGTATATGGTGGCTTGTTGCCTTTTGGTATATGAGTGTAGTCATTAGAAAAATGAAAACAAAATACTGCCCTTGATACTGAAGTACCTGAAATTATTATTCGATGTATGATTCATTTACATAATATTATTTTACATTTGGTGCTTTTGTTTCTCATTACACACTCATATCTCAACTTATTTTATTTACTAAACTAAAACTGATTTTTTTATTAAATTTCACTGACTCCAGTAAGCAGAATAATGATTCCCCAAATATTTCCATGCCCTAAATCTCAGAACCTGTTAATATGACACAATATGTGGCAAAAGGAGTTTTTTTAGAGGGGATTACAATTATGGACCTTGAGATGATTATATTATCTTAGATTATCTGAGTAAACTCAACCTAATCTCATTAGTCTATAAAAATGGAAAACTTTCCACAGTTGTGCTCAGGAATAGAGATGTAATGTTGAGAGAAGATTCAGACAGATGTGATGTTGCTGGCTTTGAACATGGAATGAGGAGACCACTAACCAAGGGATGCAGGTGGCTTCTAGAAACTAGCAAAGGCAAAGAAACAGATTCTTCTCTAGAGCCTCAAGGAAGACATGTAGCTCTGCCTTTGACCTACTTTGACTTTGACCTAGTGAGACAGGTGTCCAGTTTCTGACCTATCTATACTAATAATAGCCAAGGTGGTATCACACCCTCTTGTTGTCACAAGATGGCCGTAACAAGATGGCCATGTGCACAGCAGAGGTGGGGCCTGGCAACCGCTACGTGCATTGAGGCCTGGGGGTCCCACGGCTCTGCGCAGCATGGAGTAGGTGGGTCCCAATGGAGGAGGCGGGTCAAAGCATGGGAGGGCAGTTGGGACAATCAGACCAACAGGGGAGGGCAGTTGGAGGTGATTAGCCTTGCAAGGGAGCAGTTAGGCATTAATCAGGCTGACAGGGGAGTGGTTAGGAGGTGATCAGACTGGCAGGCAAAAGCATTTAGGGGCAATCAGGCAGGCAGGCAGGTGAGTGGTTAGGAGCCAGCGGTCCCGGATTGTGAGAGGGATGTCAGACTGCCAGTTTAGGCCTTGAGGGATTGGGCCTAAACCGACAGTCAGACATCCCCTGAGGGGTCCCAGATTGGAGAGGGTGCAGGCCGGGCTGAGGGACACCCCCCACACTGTGCACAAATTTCATGCCCCGGGTCTCTAGTACAATTATAATAAGCTTGCATTGTTTCAAGCCAGAGTTCGTAATCATGTGTTACAGCAACAATGATAAACTAACACAGTGATCTCTATAGTACCAAACTCAGTGGATTAGGTAAAATTCTCGTTCCTTTTGTCATCTGATGATACCTCCATCTCACTACTAATTATATCATAATGTCCTATTTATCTGATTCTCTTTCTGTAACCTCACAGAAGTCAGAAACTGTGTCTTGCTTAAAGGCATCTTCAGCACCACGGACAGTGTTAAATGGCTTTTCCAAGTTTTCATTCCTGTCAGCTTCTGCACCATTTGACCCAGTTAAATACTTGCAATTAATGTAACTCCCACAAATATTTGTATGACTTTATGCACAAATTTTATTTGTTTATGGAATGCGAATTAAAGTAAAATAACCTCTCATTCCAAGGGATTTGCAGATCTAGTAGATAAATTAGGTGCTCAGTAGCTAATTACATAAATTGATAGACTAGTCCAGAAAATGTGTAATCAAGGATAAGCCAAGAGGAAAAAAGGTATTGGGCAAAGAGACTGAGTTATGTATAATGGAATCCAGAGAATAAGAAATAATTTAATCGCTGAGCTAAACTTGCTCATAGTTTCCCATGTGAGTCCACACTGCAGTCTTCCCACTCTATTGCTGCATTGTTGGGTTCGGTCTCATCCCTTCCTGTACATACTTTCATATCCAGGAATGCTATCGCTCCATAATTATTTCCCTCTTCTCATGTGTCTAGCTTTTATAACTATTAACCTTATCCCTGGTCTGAAATTGTTTGAGGAAATATTTTTGGTTGATTTCTATTTTTTTGTCCCCATTCCGCATCTTTTAGTACAAGTGACAAGCTCTTGCCTAGATGTCTTTTCCTTGAATTAATTGTGACTTGATATCCAGTTCCTTTATAGGACTTGGATTCTCTTTCTTTAATCATCCCTGATGAGCTGGTACTGGAGGAAACCTCTGGTTCTAATTACTCATGTGAGGCCTTCCAGATGCAGGCTGCATGAATAGGTACAATTCCACCTGTGGCTCAGGGCCATGCTATGCCCTGTAGTAATGTTAAGATGCAGTGCTCAACACTTAGCCTGATATTAACGGGAACAACTTCCTTCTGTATTCTCCTGCTTCTCAGAAAAGTATTGTCAGCATGACCCTGTTGCTTCTCTGAGCAAGTCTGTAGTCCCAGGGATGAATTATTGTCCTCTCCTTCTGTCTTAATGGAAATAATAATACAAAGACTAATCAAAACTCACTGTCACAGCTAGTAGATAAATGGCCCTATATAACTAAGACCTCTCCCCCACTACTAATTATCCAGGGCTCACATTGAAAAATAAACTAAAAAATTAAATTTAACTTTAAGAATTATGACTTCCAGAATATAACATGAACCTACCTCTACAGGCTTGCCTCCTCCTTCTCCCAGATGTAGAATCTGAATTTCTATCAAACCCTAGTCCCTACTTTCTTCTAAGGAAACTCTTTATCTGTCCATAGGCTACCCTTCTTAATCACTCTCACCTTGCTTTCCTTATGTGATGCAATACCACTTAACTTTCATTGCCTTTCCTTCAAGTTATTTCATTTTTTTTTAGTTACCAACAACCTTAATCTGCATTCTTATTATACCTCTTTCTGGAAAATATGTTATGTATGACATAGGTTTATATTGTGTCTTTTTGTGGAGTTTTCTCATCCCAGACTGCCCAAGTTATATTGTAATTTCTTTGATTCTCAGTTCTGGTTTTATTTAATGTAGCAGTTTGGATTAAGTTTGGTTGTAACAGAAAAAAATAAAGTAACTGTTGCCTAAATGAAATAGCAGTTTACTTATCTTGTTTATGTGGGAGTCAGTGTATTTAGTAAGTAACGCAGAGACCCTGTGCGCTTCCCTAAATGCTTTTCCATTAGTGGCTTCATCCTCAACGTGACCTCATGGCTCTCCATGGCAATTCCAGCTCCAACCAGAGGCCTGCATTCTATCCAGCAGGAAAGAAAAATGGGGCGATGACTTTTGAAAACATTTATGCTCTTAAGGATATTTCCTAGAAGTTGAAAACATTATTGGCCTTCTTCCAATTGATCAGAATGGAGTTACACAACTACTTTCCTACAGTCTGACCCCATTTTCTTATGTTTACTTGGCACGGTTTTAAGCCCCCTCCCTCTTCCCCTTTGGGGTAAACTCTCAAGGAAACGCATGAGTTCCCTCCTTTGCCTCTGGTGGGAATTCCACGCCACAGGAGGCCCTGCCTACTCGGGGACCTGCAAGCTGACCCCCTGCCTGGCCACCTCGAAACTCCGAGGCCGGGCTCCCCTCACTGCCCCGCATGCAACACACTTTTGGATCTGATCAGAGGTTACCTTCCTCTGCCTCATGAGGTGAGTAAGACACCTTTTTACACGCACTTTGTGTGTGTGTGTGTGTGTGTGTGTGTGTGTGTGTGTGTGTGTATTACATCATCAGTTTTGAGTGTGGATCAGATTTTGTGTGGGGCTCCGTCACGTTTCTGGAACTCCCGAGGAAGAGATACTGAGAAGCGTGAGCTTCCTCTGGCAGCTGTGCCCGTTCAGATCTGGGGGTCCTGTTGCCTAAGAAGATGGGGAGAAAGCGGATAGTGGCAACTAGCTGTTTACTTTGCAGGTCTTTGCTTAATATGCAAAAATAATGCCCTGCATTAAGTCTTTCGTACATAGCTATTAAAATATTACATGTTCTTGAGGTCACATATGCAATACCTAATCAAAAAGAAATTAAAGATTGAAAAAATATTACATGTTCTATGTTTTAGATTATGGTTTTATCTACGAGTCTGTCTCCACATTGTTTATTTTATTCATTAGATTCTAAATATACATAATACAGAGAACAGACTGACAGCTGTCAGAGGGGTGGGAGCTGGGAGCTGGGTGAGAAGGGTGAAGGGATTAAGCAAATAAAAAATGTATTGAGAGACTCATGGACTCAGACAAGAGTATAGTGACTGCCAGAGGGAAGGGGGTGGGGAGAGACAGGAGAAGATAAAGGGGGGTAAGTGGTAATGGGAGGAGACTTGACATGGGGTGGTAAATACACAATACAATATACAGATGATGTGTTGCAGAATTGTATACCTGAAATCTACCAAGTTTTGTTAACCAATGTCACCACTATAAATTCAATAAATAAATAAAGTAATGATACTTTTAGTATACATATATTGTGGTAGTTTGTATTAGATTCTTCTGCCCTTGAGCAAAGAAAAGTCGTCAAGTAAAAATATTTTTATACACACACACACACACACACACACACACACACACACACACACCAGTGCTAAAAAGCCTTTTTTACATGTTAAGATAGAATTAGCACAGAGCATCCCAGAATGATTGACAGCATCAGAGGCCAATTCAGGACAAGACGACGAAGACTTATTACATCAGTTCATTGCTGGAAGTCATCATCAATGCATCTTTTTGTATTTTATAACAAAATGCAAGTTTTAACAAATGTTTGCATTAGAAATAGTGCTACTTAGATATGCTATATGTATTAATTTTAAGGATTTTCCTAATTTGTCATTCTTCTTCAATCTTTTAAACTGTTAATACCATTGAATTTAAATATTTTTTTTCCTCTTCATCTATCCTTTGTGTCATCTAGGAGACTTCTTTACACATCGTGTGAGCTCACATTTGTTTGATTTCATTATTTAGGAAACTCACTTGAAAAAAATAAAGTTTGATATCTCTTAAACTAGGTGTGGTCTTAAGAGCAATAGCATATAATCATTTAATTTGTAGTTTGTTGTGTTTTTTTTACCTCTACTGGGACATAACATAATTAACGTGGCAATACTAGATATGTACTTTTGACTGCTTAGTAATTCTTCTTACAATCATCAAATAGTGCAAAGACATTGCAATTTTAGAGATATGTGTCTGGGATATGAGCATTTCTCACTGTGTAGAGAATCTCAGATCAAAGTTTCCTCATAACTACTAAGCATCTCATTTCTTGTTTAATAGTTCACAACCCAAAGAGGAGATACATATGAGGCAATTACTGTAGTTGGTAATTTACAATAACCGTTTTCTAACTTATTCTCAAATAAGAGAACTACATATTGACACCTATGACTAAGATTGTCATCTGCACCTCTGAAATAAGTCGATATATTTTCAAATGTTTTAAGAATTAGAAGTAAAATCAACTTCCATTGGTTGTTTGAACCTGAGGAAAAAAATTAAGACTTGCTAATGTAAAGGTTTGAGGTGACACAGTAGTCATCCTGTGTGTCCAAGGAAACAATGCTCAAGACACATAAAGCGCTCTCAAGAATAGGGGCCATTAAATAAAGAATAGATTTTATTTAGGCTTATTTTAAACTACATGAGATACTAAACCCAACTCTCCTGGCTTGAAAACCAGGGGGGTATTTTTCCCACAGAACAGAGAGAACTGGTTTTTACTTATATCTGTGCCTGACGAGTGGCTCCGCTGTGGCCTCAGCTCCCAGGACTCAGGTTTCTTCGGCTCCTCCACCCGCATGGCTCACAGGTCATCTTCACGTGTGTCTCTTTCAGGCGGCAAGATGGTGTGTGTCCCCTTAGGCCCCGGTGCACTCTGGTGAGCGTGTGCTCCCCACCATCTTACCATAGTGGCTAAACAATTTAATTTAATGAAACTTTAATCTGATTCAGGAAGAGGAGGACATATTCTAGGAGTGATAAATTTGATACTGATAGAGATGTCTTTGTGGAAATTATAGAGGACGCAGGCAGGCTTGTTTGACTTAAGAAGAAAAAAATAACATAAGTTATAAAATATCTACCATGACTACTGGAATTTAGGTGGGAGTACATATGTAGGAGATGTGGTATTTGAACAAATCCTATGTAATAAAAGCCTAATATGCAAATCTACCGAACAGCAGAACAACCCGTAGAATGACTGGTCGCTATGGCGTGCACTGACCACCAGGGGGGCAGATGCTCAACGCAGGAGCTGCCCCCAGCCCACAGGTCCCAGGCATGTACCAGCAGAGGCCCCCAATCACCCCTCGGATGGCCACCTGCAGAGGGAGGTAACTGGCGGTGGTGGGGGGGGGCAGGGGAACTCTTACCAAATGGAAAAAAAAGGACAGAAAAGTAGGAAAAGAAGAAAGTCACAAAGGAAAAAGTGTAAAAAAAGGACAGAGGAAAAAATAGGTAGACAGGGAGATAGGAAGAGAAACCCAAATAGGTTAACACATTCTTTCACCATGGGGTAGCAGTGAGGTAACAAATCGGGAACAATTAATAGTAACGATGAGGGGAACATCTAAGAAATGTATCCTATGGAAAATAGCTTACAAGTGTTTCGGATTAAAATGTATGAAATGCAAATCCCCAATCAGATGAACCAAGGCTGAAATCATGATGTTTAAAAACCTATGTCCCTCTCAAGGTGGCGAGTCTGTCTGAGGAAACTGTGCATAAGGGGGAGGGGGTCTGCGTGGAGCACAGGGAAAAGTCCATCTGAGGAACAGACAATCGTCCGTCTGTCTCCCACCTTCGTCCTGGGAGAGAATGCTCTGAGGAGCTGCAAAAAGTATCCGGTCAGCTCAAAAGTTCCATTTCTTTTTGACAAATAATAAACTGGAATTGAAATATAGATTTGATATACAAAAACATGCATTTTGGATACATGTAATAATCAAGTTAAAGTGTTGAGTCTTGACAATTATTGGTTAGCCATGAAAATATTTTTTCAAAATGCAAGAATATGATATGTCGTAAAACATTACAGCAGTTTTTGTGAAGTACCCTTGGTAGTTCATTAAAATAAGCTCTACCTCATACCTTTTGAACGCCAAGGAATAATTACGTATCTATGGAGGTGCTGAATAACTGCTTTTTTATGTCAATACTGAGACATTCTGAATATACTGAAGTTGAAATCACATTGCTATTATTAAAACTTAATTGAGGTAAAAAGTTATGAAAAGATTTTAAAATGCTATTTTAAAAATTGGCTGCCATTGCAATGTAATGCGGACATGTGTGTAACCAATTTCTTGAGGCACCTAAATACAGTTGTAAAATAAGTGTACAGAAATATAATTATGGCATAAAACTCTTGTTGACAGACCTGTAATGGTAGAAAAATCAGAATTATCTAATGGATTGGTTTCCATTATCACTGCTACATTACAGATGAACTTTTTAGTATGATATTTAGAGCCACCATTGAAAATTTACCACAATCAATGAAGACTGCCCTTCCACCATTTTTCTAAAGTAGGAAATATTGACAAATTTGAAGTATTTTATATTTCATTCTATAAAATAAATTATTTTTTTTTGACCCTCTTCTTCTGATAATGCACATACAGCAGTAGCATTAGAAAATATTCCTGTTGACTAACTCACTTTCCTATTTGGACCTGAATTCTTATCTATAGCAAGTAGATATTAACACTTAACTCATAGGGTTGTGTGAGAATTCAGTTATATATGTTAATGCAATTTAAAAGATTAACAAAGTCTCTAGGACATAAGAATGTGCTTGGTAAAAGTAGCTTTCACTATTCTTGTTTATGAATATTTCAGTTTTGTTATTTGAGTTACCCATCTCTTCCCAAGTCCAGAAAAACTCCCCTGAGAATGAGAATTATCTTCATCTAGCACTTTATTTCTGAAGTATTCACCAATAAAACACAGTAGAAGGATTGATGTTAGAGCTTAGTTTCCTGTTGCTGCAGCAAGTTCCCACCAGCTTAGTGACTTACCACATGACAAATGCATTCTCGCGGCTCTGGAGGTCGGAAGCCTCCAGCCAGCTTGTCAGCGGGGCTGCCTTGCTCCTCCAGGTTCCATTTCCTCACCTTCCCGGCTCGCAGTGTTCCTGACCCCTTCCCTGTGTCACTCCAAACCCCCTGCTTTCATCCTCCATCGCCTTCTACTGACGCCCCACCTTCCTGATTTCCTCTATATAGACCCTGGTGATTATATCAGCCACAGGCAGATAATGTCGGTAATCCCCTCAATTCAAGGTTCTTAATTAATCACATGGGTGAAGTCATGTTCCGTATAAAGTATATATTCACAGGTTCTGGGAACTGGGACTCACTCACCCCGTGGGGCATTACTGGGGGCATCATTCAACCTTCCAAAGTTTGATTGATTGTGGTGTAATTCTACAGAAGTCCCCCAGGCCTTCTTGTGGAATGCATTCACCATCATTCCCATCACATGCTCCTCCTGTCACAGGCTGACAAAGGCAGTCTTAACCGCCACTGCCCTAACCTGTTTTAATTTTAATAAAATGAGGATGTTCAAGTTTTAAATATCATTCATTAAACTGTTTCAAAAACTTAACTGTTCCTGATAGTTTTTCCCTAGAATAAATAATTAGGGCCACATAAAAGTTGTTTTTTAAATGTATATAAAAAGGGAAAGCTTGCCTTGTTCTTGGGTAAAACTGTATAAAATCTACTTTAGAACGGGTCTGTCCACTGGACACAGGTTTCTTATTAAAACTGCAGTTCTCTTTGTTCACTGGACTTCCCACCTGCCTCCTGCTGCTCGCCGAGCCTGGCACTTCATACCGCACAGGAGGGACTTGTGGGTTATCAAGGACATGTGCCACTCACCAGCATGAGTGACTTTCTCCCCTTCCCCCCACTGACCCCCTCTGCCCTTTACCGGTCCCCCTCCCCACACTTCACAGCACTACTGTCTATGTCCTTGGGTTAAGCATCTATGCAGGTAAGTTCTTTGGTTAATTCTCCCCATTCCCCATCTCCGCCTTCCCTCTGAGATTCGTCAGCATGAGTGGTTTTTAATATTGGCATAGTTTTTACAAATTCAGAGGATTTCCTTAATGCTATAAATACCAGCCCTAGATTACTTTTGCACTGTGATTCTATTTTTAAATAGATACTTCCCTATTTGATTTTTTTAAGTCCATGCTTAGTAAATGGGCAGCATTTACTATATAGTGTTTGCATATTTTTTTATGAAGAAACTGAGGTGATAATGACATAAAGCAATAGAAGAGGGAGTTGAAATTTTATAAAATGAGTAAGAGGAAGAAACTCATGAAACACTGAAAGATTTACGGGATGTATGTTCCTACCTGAAATGCTCTGTCGCTTTCCAAGAGATGGGTCTGTTAGTAAAAATGGCAAGAAATGAACAACATGTCTGTCTCTCCCAACACTCATTCTTCAGCTTTTCTTTGTTACTGCTTAGAAGTAGATATATTTAGAAAAATGTGGATGGAAGAACACCTCTATCTTCCACAGCAGCCTCTAGCTCAGCGGTTCTCAACCTGTGGGTCGTGGCCCCTTTAGGGGTCAAACGACCCTTTCACAGGGGTCGCCAAAAACCATCGGAAAACACATATAGAATTACATATTGTTTTTGTGATTAATCACTATGCTTTAATTATGTTCAATTTGTGAGAACCACTGCTCTAGCTGATCAGAATGGATTGTTTGTCACGGCTCAGTGTGAGCCACCAGCAGGAAACATGATGTGTTCCTCTAGCCATACACATTAAAGAGGCTCTTCTCAGAAGCAGTAAGTACTTCCCAGTGTCTTTGACTTTTATCAGACCACCTACTGTCTAAGGGTGTCCACCTCTGAGGTCATACTTATTCTTCAATACCCACTTTTAAAACTATCTCTGTTTTGCAGACTTCCCCAGGAAAAAAGGCCTCCCATTCCTCTCTTTCTCCCAAGATTTTATACATAAGCCAATGACAGTACTCATGGAATTGTAATTATTTAAATACTAGAGGCCTGATGCACAAAATTCCTTTAAGAGTAGGCCTTCACAGCCGTGGCTGTCTGGATCTCTCCCTAGCAGCCCTGGTGGCTACAGCCCCAGTTTCGTCCTGAAAGGACATCTGAAAGGACTTCTGGTCTAATTAGCATATTATGCTTTCATTATTACAGAGTTCTCTTTTTCATCTTCTACCTTTGATTTCATTTGGCCCTAAAAATATTTGTTGGATTAATATATGTATGAATTACTGCATGTCCGGCAAAAAACTTAATTTTAAATGTGTTCATAAAGATATTTTTCTTGTATGTTGCTTCTATTATTATAATATTTGAGAAATTAAATGTATGACAATGCCCTTGCTTTTGTGAAGCTTCATTAATAACAGCCAAATTTGCAGATGACAGAATGCTTGACTGGTTGGATAACCTAAAACGTGTCATTAGTAATCTTATGGCATGTGGCAACAAGGGCTCAAAATGCTATTGTAATTTCATTAAAATTAGAGAGGCTAATGTTTGAATAACTGATGTGGAAGAGAGATTATGTTGAGGGCAACTGCTTAAGAATCATTACAAGTTAATTTGTAAAGAGAAATACTAGGAAGCACCTCAATATTTCCCCTTCTAATTTCCATAAAATGAACTGGTATTAGAGTTGACAATGGACTGGCTCTGGAGCTCACATTCATGCAAATTCAAGTCAATTCATGTCTCAGTTTACACTGTATTGCCATTTCACAAGTGGTAATATTATTTGAATTTTATAGTTGTATTATGTGTAGTGTCATCATAGTCATCAAATCAAGCATTCTAATAAGCACAGGTTACACATTTTATTATAACCTTGGGCCTGATAAGAATTAGCAATCAGGATCTTCCATACTTTTTTAAAAATATATATTTTATTGATTTTTTACAGAGAGGAAGGGAGAGGGATAGTTGGAAACATTGATGAGAGAGAAGCATCGATCAGCTGCCTCCTGCACACCCCCTACTGGGGATGTGCCTGCAACCAAGGTACATGCTCTTGACTGGAGTGGAACCTGGGACCCTTTAGTCCCCAGGCCGACACTCTATCCAGTGAGCCAAACCAGCCAGGGCTCCATACTTTTTAAGCCTTATTTTTACTATAACATGTTTTATATTTTAGTTTATACTTTGCAGTAATATGTCTATCATTTCTAAATGTTTAATAAGTGCTGAAATCATACAGTAAAAATTGCTAAAAGTGTAGGAAAGAGGAGTGGGTGTTAGTAAATATACACTATTTCACTTTATTGATTCATCTAACAAATTTTTAGCAATTATTCTCTTTCTTGGAAACAAAGATGATTGACACAGGTTTAGTCAGCCATTGCTGTATAACAAACCACGGGAGAGATCAGCAGCTTAGAACAGCAGCCATTTATTGTTTCTCAGGTCCGTAGGTCAGCTGGGGGTCCATTGTCTCCCCTGTGCTCCCCGCTGCCTGATATGGCTATTCCCAGGGCCAATGTGTGGCACAGAACCCCCCACATGGTGGGGGAAGTGAAGAGCTGGGGCCACCAGCACAGTCTACCATGTTGGTAAGTGCAATGGAAGCAGCTAGTGGTGGTGGTAGGGGCGCTGAATGGTTTTCCAGGCACAGCTAACCATGGCTACAAAGGCAACAAGGAGAACATGAGTTCTTAAATAATTTGAGGTAAAGTGTAGGAAATATGTTGAAGGGTAGAGGGTGGAGATAACATAAAAAAAGACTAGAAAGCTACTTTGTGAGATGTCGGAGTGTGCTGTCTGCCCTGTTACGTAAGCAATGAGGAATGACATGAGATGTGTGCCTTAAAATGCTAGGTAGGGCAGGTGTATGGTTTTCAGGGTTGCATCTGGAAGCATGAGGACACTTACAGGGCAATTTAAATATTCTGACAAGAGTGGACAAGCATCTGAATGAAGCCCGGGGCTGTGGGCAACAGCAGTGAGAATGCTGGGATGCATGAGGAACTTATCCTGGACCCTGACATCACCTTCACGTCATTATGGGGCCCTAAATGAGATGTACTGACCAATAGTGAGCAAGAAGCAGAAATACTATGTAAAAATGGGAGGAACAAATTAACCGTGAGCAAGAGAAGAGAATTCTCCAAAAAAGATCATGGTGAGGTAGAGTGGGCAAGTTTATTAGCAAACCCAGGACGGCTGAGCTCCATGGTTTTGCCGGTGAAGCAGGAAGCAGACATCTGGTGCGTGGGTGGGAGGCGCCTGGGGAACCTTGGAAGCCTTGTGGTGGTGACTAGAAACAGAATGGAGCTGCCAAGTGCAGGGAGGGCTGAGAGCACTGAGGGCCCAGGGGAGGGCTGATGAGATCAATCCCAGTTTAGTGGACCCAGGACTTCTGTGGGCCTCTCGCTCTTTGAAAACGCCCTGTAAAAATGACCCACATCACCGCGGCTTGGCCGCTCTCTGCTGCAGTGAATCCGTCTAATTGATGAGTGGGCATTATTGGCCACAGGACAATGTCTGTGTGAAATCTCACTTTTCCAGGCTTTCCAGTTGAGCATATCAGAATCACGATTCAGAGCCCATCTACCCCTTTTAAATTGAAAACGGCATTGTTAATACACGTCTGGGGAGATATTAAATTTATAAAGAAATAACATAAGACATTGACACAGATGAAGCAAACAGAAGCTAGGATGCTGTCTACTAGAAAGCCTCCTCCCTTAGCTGCCACTTCCCCGCAGGCTCTTGGCTCCTCACCCCGCCCTCTGACCAGGCCAGGGCTTCCTTGTCTGGCTGCTCTGCCTCTGGCTGCCTGGTACCGAGTAAAGAGCTGCGTATTGTGCTGCTCTTCTGTGACCTCTGGTCTGGTCGGTTCAGTTGGGAATGCATCTTCCTCTGGACTTCTGTGAGGCTTTGCTTCCACCTCTTTCACTTACAGAGTGTGTATTCATTTGTGGTACAATTGTTTGCTTCCAGTTTCCCAGTAGGTAGACAGGATTTAAGGAAAAGGGTAGGGGATTGTGATTCATAAAAGTCACTAATGTGGAGTTTCTATGATGTGTCTGGGTGTGGGTGTGGGTCTGTTTGGGTTCTTCTTGCTTGGGGTTCTCTGTGCCTCCTGAACTTGTGTGACTTTTTCCTTTACCAGGTTAGGGGAATTTTCTGCCATTACTCCTTCCTCCCTTTCTGCCTCTTCTGGCTCACCTGCTATTCCAATACTGTTATGTTTCACATTGTCTCACAGCTCCCTTAAGCTGTCCTCCTGTTTTTTGATTGTTTTTTTTTTTCTTCTTTTTTGTTCTCTGATCCAGTGATATTTTCAACTCTGTCTTCTAACTCACTGATACAATCCTCAGCTTCCCCTAATCTGCTGTGTATCCCTTCCGATGTATTCTTTGTGTTATGTCATTCTTTATCTCAGACTTTTTTTCACAGTTACTATATATTTTTTTCATGCTGTTGAGCATCTTTACTATCATTACTCTGAACTCTGTTTCAGAAAAAATTCTTATCTCTGCTTCTTTTATCTCTTCTTCTGGAGAATTCCCTAGTTCTTTCAGTTGGAGGTTGTTTGTTTGTCTCCTCATTTTGGCTGTGCGGGTTTGTGACTATGTACTAGGTAGATCCTCTACACCTCTCAACCTCTAGTACAGGACAGTGTTAAAGGTTGTTTCTGACTAATTAGATCAGGCAAAGATTCAAAGCCTCCAGAGACCAACTCTGCTTATAGACTAATAGGATTCTGACTTGAATTGCCCCCCAGGCAATCATCCTCAGGTGTAGCGAGATTTTTTTTTTTTTTACAGGGTGGGGCAGTTGCTTCTGCCTGGAGGCTAATTGTTCTTTTTAGTCTCTTAAGTGGTCTCAGGGCAAGGTGTTTTCCAATATGTTGTGTAGACTGTCTTCCCCCCAGGCAAGGCAAATGTCTATGTGTGAAAGATGTTCTCTGCAGTGTGAGGGAATGACTCAGCCCAGGAAACTTGGAGTGTCTGCCTTCTGAGCTCTGTCCCCCAAGTCCCAAGTCCTGGCTTCTGCTCTCACAGCTCCAGTCCACTTCACCCTCCCTCTGCCAGAGCACAAGGTGGGTGGCTTCACGGGGAATTTGTGCTTTGGCCCTTTAAGAGGGTGCCTGAATTTTCAGCTGTCAGTCTCTGGCAGACAGTAACCCTGCTGCTTTTCACAGCCAGATATCATGTGGGTACCCTTCTCAGTTCTTGTGCTCTCTGCAGGGGGGCCCAACTTGGTCATTAGATCCCAGAGTTCTCAGTGGCACCCTCCCACAGCTGAGATATCTCTCCAGGACTTCAGTTGCCATCTGTGGGTGCCTGGCCAGCCCTTTCTCACCTCTGCCCCTCTGACCACACTTTGGCCCTTGGGTGTCAGGGTTCTCTCCTGTGAGTTTTCCATTGATTATTCAAAAAGTTTTTTGGTATTTTAGTTGTAATTCCAGTTTGTTCCTGGGAGCATGTCCATGCAGCATCCACATACTCTGCTGCCATTTTCAATCCTCAAGAATGCTGATGTTGCCCGGCTGTGGCTCAGTGGTTGAGCATCAACCTATGAACCAAGAGGTCATGGTTGGATCTAATGTGGAGTTTCTAGAAAGTGCTTTCAGAGTTTCTGTTGGAGCCTTGTTCCACCACAGTGTAGAGCACAAAATGTCACATGCTGTATGTGCCTCGTTTAGAGTATATTTCACAATAATATTGCAATGCCTTCATATGCCATCCTGGCATTATTTTTACAGTTACATGGCTTACTTCATTTTCTTCTATGAAAAAGGTTTAGACTAAATTTTTCAATTTTTTGTATAATCTATTTTATTACAGTATGATTTATATACTATATAAATTTATATTGCAGCCATCTAAAGTGTATAATTTAGATACTTTGATCAGATATATACACCCATATCAACACCCATATCAAGATACAGTATAGTTTTATCACCTGTAAGTTTTTTTTCTTTCTCCTTGAAAATGTGTCACTTCAACCATCCCAAGTCCAGGCAATCTCTGATCTGCTTTCCATAATTTTAAATCAATTTGAATTCTCTAAAATTTTATATAAAGTATATTGCATGTAGTCTTTTTTGTTTTGTTTTTTTTTTTTTTTTAGATATACTTAAAAAAATGATCCTTTTGCTCGCTTGTCTGAATTCGGTGGCACCACGTCCGTCAGTTTCCACCTTCTACACTGCGACCTGGGTGGCTTCTGCCTCGACACCTTCCATGCTGGAAGCCGGCTGGGCCAGGATGGGGACTCAGGCAGCTGTGCTCATCCTGGCCACCTAGGAGGCAAAGATGTCTGACATCGGGGACTGGTTCAGGAGCATCCCGGCCATCACGCAGTATTGGTTCACCACCACCAGGGAGGTGCCCTTGGTTGGCAAACTAGGTCTCATCAGCCTGGCCTACTTCATCCTCTGGCCTGAAGCCTCTCTCTACTGCTTCCAAATTGGGAGACCCATCACTGCCACCTTTTTTGCCCCTGTGGATCCAGGAACTGGATCTCTTTATTTGGTCAATTTATATTACTTATATCAGTATTCTACATGACTCAAAACAGGAGCTTTTGATGGGAGGCCAGGGACTATTTATTTATTCATGCTCCTCTTAAACTGGGTATGCATTGTCATTACTGGCTTAACAATGGACATGCAGTTGGTGATGATTCCCCTGATCATGCCCATGCGTTATGTCTGGGCCCAGCTGAACAGACTTGATTGTGTCATTTTGAATCAGAACACGAATTAAGGCCTGTTACTTACCTTGGGTTATCATTGGATTCAGTTATATCATCAGTAATCAATGACTTAGGAGGAAGACTTAGGAGGAAGAAATTTTCTGTCCACACCCCAGTTTTTGTACCGCTGGCTGCCCAACAGGAGAGGAGGGGTGTCTGGATTTGGCATGCCCCCTGCTAATGAGAGGGGAGCAGCTGATCAGAATGGTGGAGGCGGCAGACACAACTGGGGACAGGGCTCCTGACTTGGGGACCAGTGAAGGAGTGGCCTCCGGCCTGCCCACCAGCCACTCTGCTCAGATGAAATTTTCCTCCCTGCGCTGGCTGTGCTCAACAACTGCATCCCAGCAAACACTGGTGGACCTGACCCATATTGAAGGTAGCCTTTCTGTATAAGACACCATTTTTAAATCCTGAAGAAAATATAAGTGTTCCTCAAGTGTTATGACTCTCATTCAAGTCCTTTCTGTTATGAAGAAAAAATGTCATCTGTGCAAATTTCAGAAATGACTATGGTTTTTGGTGTCTTCTCTTCCTTTTCCATCTAAATAATGGGTTTTACTAGGCCCTGGTCTGCTGTCACCAACCTGGGTGTCTGCAATTGGGCCACCAAATGCTTGTCAAAGGGACTCTTACCTCTTCCTTGCACACGCCTCCCTCCTACTTTTTTCAACCCTCAGATTTGCAGCTAGAGGAGATTGCCCATAAAATGGACCTGCCTTTGAAAAAAAAAAAAAGACAGATCTTTTTTCCTCAAAGGAGTAATTCTTTATCCAAGGTCAAGAGAACTAACATTTGAACACAGTACCCATATTTTTTATTTTTTTCTAATTTTTAACTAGAGGCTTGGTGCACAAATTCGTGCATGGGTGGAGTCCGGCTGGCCCACCCCAATTGGGGCCAATCGGTTCTAGAACAGCTGTGGGGAGGGGATGTGGGAGGGTGGCTGGCTGGCCCCACCCCCAATCAGGGTGAGAGGGGCTGATCAGGGCTGAGCCAGCCTGGGGGAGGGGCTGTGGGAGGTTGGCTGTCTCCACCCCAAATTGTGGAAGGGGGCTGATTGGGGCTGGGGCTGGCCAGTGGGAGGGGTCGTGGGAGGTTGGCCGGTCAGCCCCACCCACAATAGGGCCAGTTGGCCTGCCGCAGTGAACTTCATAGCGACTGGTCGTTTCGGTCTTTCTGGTTGTTCCAGTCACTTGACTTTTATATATATAGATTGTGGTCATGCTCATAACATAAATCTATTTTAACCTTTTTTTTAAACACATGAAAAAAGCACATTTGATTAGTATACAAAAAGATCTTACAAATCAATAGTAAAGGAACAAACAGCAGAAAGGCCACTAGCAAAGAACAATAGATTTGTTGCATTTATTTTAAAAAGCATATAACAGTATATGCGTATGCATAAGTGTGTATGTACTTCAACAATAAAAACTTTATTTAGAAAAATAATAATTCCTATTAAAAAAACACACAAATGCAATTGACACATATTTTAACCATTTTAAAGTTTATAGTTCTGGGCATTAAATACATTCACAGTGTTGTGAAACCACCCCACTAACCATCTCCAAAACTCTTCATCTTGTAAAACTAAAACTCTGTCCCCATTAAATAACTCATCACTCCCCCCCACCATCCTACTTTCTGACCCTATTAATTTGACAACTCTAGGCTCCTCATAGAAGTGGAATTATATTATATTTACCTTCACAAAATGATTTTTAAATTGGTTTTTATTATCATGTGTAACAATTGTCCATTTCCTTTTATGTCTAAGTATTTTTACCCTTCTATTATTAAGTTATAAGCTATTAATACATTAGTAATACAAGCATTTTGTCTGATTATATGTTACAAATATTTTATCTTATTCCCTAACTCAACCTATTCCTTCTTTAGTGGTGTCTTTTGAAGAGCAAAAATTATTATTTGTGATAAAATCAAATGTAATCTTTTTAATTGATGTTTTTTATGTCCTAAGAAGCCTTTTCTTTTTTCCAAGTTAATAAAGATTTCTCATTTCCCTTTTATTATAAGTACTAGAGACCTGGTGCACAAAATTTGTGCACAGGGGGCAGGGGTCGCTTCAGCCCAGCCTGCACCCTCTCCAATCCAGGACCCCTTGGTGGATGTCCGACTGCCGGTTAGGCCAGGATCGGGCCTAACCGGTAGTCAGACATCCCTCTCACAATCCGGGACCACTGGCTCCTAACTGCTCACCTGCTTGCCAGACTAGTCACCCCCAACTGCCCCCCTGCCGGCCTGGTTGCCCCCAACTACCTCCCCCACCAGCCCGGCTGCCCCTAACTGGCCCCTGCCGGCCTGGTCTCCACACGCAGCCTGCTGCTCGGTTGTTTGGTAGCTGCTCACTAACCCCTTGCCGGCCTTGTCGCCCCACACAGCCTGTTCGGTCATCCGTTCAGTTGTGATGGTCACTTAGGCTTTTATATATATATAGATTATGGGTTAAACTTTTATGCTACATGGTGTATTTCGAGTTAATATCTGTGTTTTCTGTGAAATAAGGGATAAGAGTCTCCTTTTTCCTACATAGATATCCAGTTCTTCCAGCACCATTTATTGAAGTCTTTCTCCATTAAATTGCCTTATCGTCTTCATCAAAATCAATTGACCACATATCAGTATATCTATTTCTAGAATCTCAATTCTGTTTCATTAACCCATATATCTCTGTTAAAATGCAAATGATACCACCTTAACTGCAGGAACCTCATAGTAGTTTGAGATCAAGTAGTTGATAAGTTCTTTAAATTTATTTTAATAATTTAGCTATTCTGGATCATTTTAATTATCATATAAATATTAGAATCAGCTCATTGATTTCTATAAAATGCATAGTAATAGTTTGAATATGACAGCCTTAAATGTATAAGTGAATTTTGGATTATAGGTATCTTAACAATAATAAACCTATAATTCAATAAATGTGGTTTATTATTCCATTAATTTATGCTTTCTTTAATTTCTTCCAACAGTGTTTATAGTCTTGTACAACTTTTTTTAAAATCTTGTACAACTTTTCTTATTCATTCTGTTTCTGTTTTTTTCACAGCATTGTAAATATCACTCCTTTTTAATTTTTTCCCAAATATTAGCTGTTATTATATGAAAATACTCTTATATTTTATACTAACTTCTTATTTCACATTCTTTTAAAATTGTAATTCTTAGTTCTAGAGTTGATATAAGGCTTTCTACCTAAACAACCACGTCACCTACAAAAAGAGATGGCTTTATTTCATTTCCTCCTCTGAGCCTCTTTCAATTATTGTCTCGCTGTACTGCACCAAGACTCCAGTAAAAATATCAAATAGAAATAGTGAGAGAGCACATCTTTGATTCCAAAGTCAGAGAAAAAGCTCTGCTCTTTAACACTGAGCCTGCTGTAAATTGCAGATTATTTTAGATGTTCGTCATCGGTACAGACGTTTCCTTCTATTCCAAGTCTGATGAGCTTCTTTGCTTTTTATTCATCACTTGGTATTGAACTTGTTAAATGTTTGTTCTAAATCAACTTAAATTATAATATGGTAGTTTTCTATGTATTTTAAATGTGGTGAATTTATTGGTTATGTTAAAGTTAAACCATAACAAATTATCCCAAAAGTTAGCACATTAAAACGACAAATATTTGTTACCTCACAATTTTTGTGCGGTAGGTGTTTTTGACTCAAGATCTGTAATGAATATTCAATGAAGCTATTTTTGGGGACTGTGGTCTCCTCTGGAGGAAGATTTCCCTTTAAGCTCATTCAGTGGGCTCAACCCCTCATGTACTGCCACGGTTGGTTTTTTCCTGGCGGTTTCAGCAAGTGGGCCGCCTCATGACATATTGACGGTTCTCCAAGTGTGAGCAGTCCAAGAGAGAGCAGAAAGACAAAGCTGCCATCTTTTTAGTTGCCTGATATTAGAAGCTAGAAGTGAGTCGGTAACTCTAACACACACACTCAATAGGAGGTGATAAGAACATGAATACCAGGGTGTGCGATTATTTGGAGCCAGCTCAAGGTGCCTTAGAGCACTTGGATTCCTGGGTCAACTGCTTTGTAGTCGTAATATCTTTTACACATTGTTGCTTTTGATCTATTGAAAATGCATTAAGAAATCGTTCTTGTTTATGAGGAATATCGGTCTCTAATTATTTTGTGTTGTAAAATATTTCTCAGGTTTTGGTATACAAAACCTCATAAAATGTCATCTGTTTTCTTAGTGTAATATTGGTATTGCTTGCAACCTCAGTATTTTATATAACTTACCAGAAAACCAGATTTTTCAGAAACTTAGCCTTTTCTTGATGGGTAGGCTTTTAATTTTTTAGAAATGAACACATAAAGTACTAGTCAATCTTAGTAATTTTTGTCTTTGAAAGAATTCATTTAATTTTACCAGAATTGGCAAATTTGGTGTCATAACATTAGTATATTTTTAATTTGTAAATTTGGGGCAATTTTGCCCCAATCACTTCTGACAGTGATAATTTGCTACTGTTGACTTTAAGCTAAATTTTCACTAGTTTAATTAATCTTTTAAAATAACTAGCTTTTGATTTCTTTGCTAATCTCCATTGGTGCCAATTTCATACTTTATTATTACTGCTTTGATATTTATTCTTTTCCACTTATTGTGGATTTAATTAACTTTTTGTCTCAGCTTCTTAAAGTGAAAATTTAGTTAATTGACTTTAGATATTTTTGTTTCCTAATATTAATTAGGAATCTAATTATCAATCTATAAGTTTTCTCATTAAATTGCATTATCTGCATCTCAAACTTAAAATGTTGTCTTTTCATGTTTATTAAATTTATAATATCATATATAATAAAAAGCTAATATGCAAATTGTCCCCTCAACCAGGAGTCAACCGGGAGTCCGACAGGGCGGGGGTGGGGGCTGGCTGGCCAACCTCCCACAGCCCCTCCCCCCAGCCTCCCCGGCCCCGATTGCCCCCTCCCCACTCTGATTGGGGGTGGGGCTTGCCCACCAACTTCCCGTGTCCCCTCCCCCAAGCTGGCCCAGCCTGATGGATGCCGATTGGGTCAGACCAGCAGGACCCCACCCATGTGTGAATTTATGCACCAGGCCTCTAGTTTAAAAATATTCCTTGTAGTTCCTTCTTCAACAGATATGTTATTTTGAGGCATGCTGTTTAATTTTCAAATATTTGGAGTTTTTCTAAAATATGATTTTTATCAATTTATATTTTCATTTTATTGTAGTTGCACAACATAATATGATTTCCATTTTTAAAATTTAATGAGTCTTGTTAGTAGTATGCTATATAGCCTGTCAATACATATTCTGCAGTTATCACATATGATGTAAAGATATTACTTAGGTCAAAGTTAGAGATAGTGTCCAGATTTTCTACTTTCTTGCTGATATTTTTGCCTTTTTTAATAGGGTGGTTATTATCTGCTGCTATGGTTATAAATTTTTTTCAATTTTTGCCTTATTTATTTTGGGAATCTGTTAAGTGCATACACAGTTATGATTGTTATGTCTTACTCATTCATTGATTCTTTTATGAAATAGCTTTTTGTATCTCTGGCAATGTGCTTTGTCTCTTGGTGTGTTTTATCTGACACTGATATGCAGGGCAGGGCAAAAGTAGGCGTGCAGTTGTTTGTATGGAAAATAACACAGTAATAATAAATAATAATACAAGAATGCACTCTGTTTCATGTACTCACAACTGTAAAACTACTTTTGCCCAACCCAGTATACTTTCTAGACTTCTTTATTGATTTCAGAGAGGAAGGGAGAAGGAGAGAGAGATGGAAACATCAATGATGAGAGAGAATCATTGATTGGCTGCCTCCTGCACGCCCCCTACTGCGGATCAAGCTCGAAACCCAGGCATGTGTCCTTGGCCGGAATCGAACCCGGGACCCCTCAGTCCGCAGGCTGACGCTCTATCCACTGGGCCAAGTTGGCTAGGGCCTAGACTTCTTATACTCACAGTTACACTTTGTATCTTTCCATAATACAATGTAATAATTTTTGTTTTAAACAATTTATGTGTATTTTAAAAGAATTAATAGAAAAATAATCTTTATGGCATTTTCTATTTCATTCATTCCCAAAGATTTAAATTTTTCACTGTTATCATTTCTTTTCATTCTGAAGAACTTCCTTTAGCAATATCTTGTATTGATGGTAAGCTGGCCATGAATTTTCTTAGTTTCCTTGAATTTAAAAATGTGTTCTTTCTCTTGTTCTGGAAAAATAGTTTTACTGGCTATTGTTGGCCTGGACTGGGTTGATTTCTTTTTTTCTTTCAGAATTTTTTTAAAAAATGTCTTTAAATTATCTTTGGCCTCCATGGTTTCTAATTACAAAGATTGCCATATTTAGAACTATTTTTGCTTTTAAAATGATGTGGTTTTTTTTTTTTTCTCTAAAAATCTTGCAAAATTTTTTCTTTACAGTGCAATCTAGGTTCTCAAACTTAATTTGTTCGAGAAGGCTGTTCAAGAAGCAATTTGTTCAAAAACCAAATCATTTTTCCCATTAGAAATAATGGATAATTGGATAATTCATTCTAGACTCCAAATGATTTCCTGTTTTAACCTTTCTTATATCAGAACATATCTAATGCACTATTTAATCTATGAACAAACACTTCTTTTCTTAAATTTATCAAGCCACCCCTACTAGCCTTCATCGATCACCTCAGCACTTGTTCTAGGGGTATGTTCATGTGGTCAGGGCACTGCATCTCTGCTTTTTCACGTATCACTGCCCCCAGCTAATTGCTTTTTGTTTATCCAAGTCAATAGTTTTGCTACCTCTTCAATTGTCTGTGATCACTGTTTCTTTCACACCCTTAGCAACAGTGGCACTCTTGATGGCCTCATAATGTTTTAAAATTGTGTTAATTGTCCATTTGCCAGCAACAAAAACAAAAAATAAAAAAATAAATAAAAACTAAAAAATATTCATAGCACAATTTCTTGAGATGTTAACACCATGGGAGGTTTAGCTGTAAACTGGTTCGAATTCTCTCCTTGTGACCCCAGAAACACTTTTTGTGGAAAGGGGTGTCAGATCAAGAACTGAAGTTGGGTTCAGCCATGAGATATTTTTTCCATGAATAACTTGGCTGAGAACCAAGCTATTCGAGCTGGGAGATATTTGAGAACTGAGGCTTGACTGTATTCTTCATTTTCACTAGCTTGATTGATGTGATGTTGGTGAGCTCCTTCAATATGGACATGGTATTCATTATAGATGCTATCAAACTCTAAAGAATTCGTAAGACTGAGACTGGAGTACAACAGAACACGAGGCTACAGATTTGGGAAAAGGTATCACCTCTATACATGTTTTCTCACAGCTGTGATTGCTTTACCTCTTTGGGCTTTCCTTGCCCAGCAGATCCCCAGCGTGCCAGAGCACACATATAGATACAACTTTAAGGAAATGTACTGGTGCCACTGGTCAGGTACATACAGACTTTACAAGAGAGTTTTCAGTAGTTCTGAGCTAACACTACTGGTCTCATCAGTAACCAGAGATTCTTGTTTCTGCTTGTCACTAACTGTGCCAGCTCAAGCGCATTTGGGTCCATGAATAACACATGTTACTTAAATCTAGAAGGTGAATAAACTCAGAGTCAGACTTTCATGCAAACTAGATTAACTTCTAAAATGACGAACTTGACTCAACATTGACGGAGGAAGATTGGAGTAAGCATTTTTAAGACAATATGGGATGGCAGTCGGTAGGGATGAGGTAAGGAGAATTCACCAAAAGAAGGTAGTGACACTACAAAATCAATACACATACGAGGGTCCTCCTTCCAACTGAAATTAAATGCAGAAATGGTTTGTATGTTTACCGAGATTATACAGTCTTGGCTTTCTGAGGTGACAGCAGATGGTCTGATAAGAAGTGGCAGGATGAAGTGCAGGCAACCAGCATCCCATCTCAAGCTCTCTTAACCATAACATAAAATCTATGGATTTCTTTTCTCCTTGCTTAACTGAGCGATGAGAAAAGACAATCCTGTATGGTCTTAGGGCAAGTCCAGGTGACTGAGTGTGCCCTGTACTACCAAAGAACAATTAAACTTTACACATTTTATCTATATCACTGGTTTAGAGAGAGTGTGTAAGTCTACTTTATAAAAAATGTCACACATGCTCATGCTGTTTCATTTAGTTTTTGATACTTTGTGACTTGGCTTGATTATTTTTATTTATTATTTCCAAGCTTCAGCTCCTTAGCCAAGTAAGCATCAGTGCAGACTTGATTTTCCAAATTCTATCATTCTTTAAATATAATTTAGGGTGATTTCCAATATTTCATTGATTTTCATAATTATCCCTTTGTTTTTACTCAGAATAGTGGTAGTGTATGCCCACATAGTTTTTAATTTCAAATATCTATTCAATGACTTATACATAAAGTCTCATATCATATAATAATATGTCTAGGGAAAGAAGAGCAGGTAGAATATTACTTATACAGCACACTTTTTAAAAAGAGATAAAAAAGATTTTTAAATAAATATTTTAATATCACCCATCAGGTTAGTAAACATAATCAATTCTTAAATAGTTAAGAGAAAAATAAAATAATTTAAACATATTTATCTTTCCAAAAGAAACCAAATTATTTTTTTTCAAATATTATTTTTTATTGGTTTCAGAGAGGAAGGGAGAGGGGGAGAGAGATAGAAACATCAATGATGAGAGAGAATCACTGATCGGCTGCCTCCTGCATGCCCCCCACTGGAGATCAAGCCAGCAACCCAGGCATGCGCCTTTGACTGGAATCAAACCCAGGGCCTTCAGTCCGCAGGCTGACACTCTATCTACTGAGCCAAACCAGGTAGGGCCAAATTATTTTTTTTTAAAGTTGGATCTTATATACTCAAAAGAAAATGTTCCTACCTCTTTAAAATCATTTAATTCATGCCAATCCATTAGACAAACAAGTGTTTAATCCTTTTTGTATTGTATGATTTAATTGCTGTAATATTTGTATAATTTAAACTAAGTCTATTGTTATTTCTATTTTAGTGTCAGATCAAATATTGGGGAGATATTTTG